>NC_055958.1:3801502-4101502 GCF_018492685.1 Alosa sapidissima | reverse complement strand
CGATAGCATTAGCAGGCTAGGTCAGTGGCAGAACTGCATTTAGGGTGCTTACCTGTGTTGTGAAGTAAAATATCTACTAGGAAGATTGCAAAGACTTTTGACTGTGTAAAGAAATAGGTCTTTATTTTAAAACGGTTCCAACTGTTTATTACTTGAAAGCAAGATGACGATTGTCACAAACGTTTACCTCTTTTAGGAGAAATTTTAAGCTGACAGGCAATTGTTACCATTCTATTAAACCAACGTTCACCGACAAACAATCAGGAAGCGGTTCTTCTTCCTACTCGGATACTAGGATCAAACACATGAAGTTGTATCTCCGAAGACATTTTGTACAACAGTTTTGACTCGAGTTTTAGCCAGGTTTTAGCACTGTAAAGTTGAATATGGAGCATAGCACAGGCAGAATCGGATGAGGACGCACTGGAGGAAGCGTCACAGTACTGTTAGCCAATCAGAGGTGAATTCATTAGCATGTCATTAATATTCATGACTAGAGGCGAAATCCAGTCGTTCCTCCCCGCCCACCTTCCCCACCAAACTAGAACAGCATGAAACAGACGCAGGACAGCATTTTTTTTCACCAAAACCGGCTCACAGAGCATTCATCAATACTACAGACCACTGCAAAATTAATGAAAAAACGATGAGATGAGACCTTTAAGGAACCAATACTAGCAATGAATTTGGAAATGGTGTAGAGATTGAAGAGTAGGAGTCTGAGCGAGGAGCTCCTCTGGTTTTCCGATACTTTGGCCTTTCAGATGTCAATAGCCATGGGTACACCCGTCCACCTTTATAATCCATTGTATCCCTCTTAAATTTCACAATCTTTCTTTTCTGTAATTCTTGCTGGTATTTCTCATTAATGGCATTAAGCTCATCTTCGGGTCCACATCACTGCTGGTTTTTAGTTTCCCTTCTACTGAATCAATCTCTTGATGTGGGTCTGGCTCATCAGGCTAGGGTACAAGTTCCCAGACCCTACATCTTGATAGGGTACAAGATAAAAGTGAGTTACTAAAAGCTCTCATATACGCTTTCAGGTCTTTTTACAGTATTTGCCTGCTTGGGTGTTCCAGGGTGAGTACAGGCTGGCAAATTAATTCTGAATTCTGACTTCTGTGATCACGGTAAGGACTGCGGTATCGGATTCGGTATCAGATTTTTAAAAAAGGCATTCAGAACATGTCTGATGATGGTCGAGGTTATTGTCCAATGTTTATAACAACCAGTGGTATTAAATGGTTCCTAGAGTATTGAGGAGTGTACATATTATGAATGTGGATAAGTGTGGTTTTTGAATAAAATAGAAATGGGTCAGCACCTATGACCTATCCTTAAATTGACAACACCAAAACCGTGTTGCAAACACATTTCCTTTTTCCGTTTGATGGCAGTTGTTTAGGCCCACTGATGTTTTTTCCAGCCCTCCAGCCTCCCTTTGGGTAACCCAGTGTTTCATGTCACAACGCTATGAATTGTTGGTAATTCCCTTGAGTAAAGTCTGCATAGATGCCGACTTACGGAAAGGGCACAGAAAGGGTGTGAGCGAACACTCATGCACTTCACAGTTTCGCACTGGGACAGCCCTAAGCCCTCACAAAGTTCCCGGGAACGCACAATAAATTCCGTGAAGCAGTGAGGGGAGAGATTGGGTTTCAGCTTAAGTTTTCAAGAGGGGTCTGGCTGCAGACCATGGGGAGAGTGGAGCTCCACTCTAAAACGGAAACACGTGACTTCCACTCCAACAGCCACACTACTTTGTCTTCACCGCGACACAGTTTCAATTTAATAAGCTGCTTCACAGACCAGTCATAATGACTTGCTCTCAAAATGTTGTGTCAATTATAAAACTTCAAATGTTTATTATGAATTGTATGTCAAAGGAAATAAAACAATGTTCACCCATGTGGGCTAAAATCTATCTCTGCTCCAAAGCATTTAGAATAGAATTTGCTATTGAATTCAACATTGTGATTGATTAAAATGATTGTGTCAAGCATGAAAAACTCTAGCCTACAGTATCTAATATCGACGTGAAGACCTGCCACATCAGTGCCAGAAGTGTAGTGGTAAAATAAGAGGTGGGTAAACTATGAATTCTGTGATCACGGTAAGGTGGACTGTCATATTCGGTATTGGATTTTTTAAAGAAGCATTCAGAACTTGTTTGATGATGGTGGAGGTTACTGTCCAATGTTTATAACAATACCAGTGGTTTTAAATGGTTCCTAGAGTGTTGATGAGTGTATATATTGTGAATGTGGTATACAGTGTGATTTTTGAATGTTAGAAGGTGAATTAACTCTTTTGAGAGGTGGATAAACTCTAATAAGAGGTGGATAGACTCTATTTCTGAAAATTCAGATGTGGATAAACTGTGTTTATTTGTGTTTAAGCCTCCAGTACAGCCTTGGTGGCAACACTTATAAATTAATCAGATTTTCTGTATCTATAACTTAATTAATCTATCGTGTGAATCATTAGGCTATTATGATTAATCCGGTCTAAACCCATCAAAATGCCCTACAATTTCGTTTAGCCTTTAATTTGGGTATGCATTAGCCCAACTTCAGATAGGCTACTTCAGATAGGCTAGGATTTTATTTGCACAAGCATTTATGAAATTCTGCATCATAGCTTAATAAACCATTATGAAACACAACAAGCTTAAATGGTGATATTGAGATATTGAGATATTGTGATATTGCTTTGGAGCAGAGTTTTTATTAACTCTACATAACAAACATTTTGTAACCTTATTAAAATAGGCAAAAATGTCTAGCGAAATTATGCTTTAGAGCAGTTTTATTGAGTTTTGCAGAGCTTCATCTTTGTAGGCCTATTGTGCACATTGACACCATGCTGCATGGTGATTTTACTCTGTGGACAATTCGCTGATTGTTATAGGCAATACCCTACCACCTTGGCTGAGTTTCAATTTCAGAACGTCAAATAGCCTGACATTTGACACTCGAATCTAACCCCCTTGCAATCAGAGGCAGAGTCGGGGGGCGGGATCTTGGAGTGGACGTGAGTACTTCCGTCCTATGGAGCTCCACTCTCATGGCCAGTTTGCAGCAGACCCTCTTGAAGTTTAAAGGAGAACTTGGCAACTATGTCAACGTAATAAACCCGTTTAGTAATCATTTGGATGGTTAAATGACCTGTTCTGGTGAAAATGGTGACTTTCCCCGCTGCGCCTAGCGTCCCCAGGCCGAAAACCAACCTTGCAACATTGAGACTACCATCCTGGAAAGAGAAGTGAGAAACAAGAAACTCGTTTGAAATCGTGTTTCTTACCTAGTAACATAGTTCTGCCAAACTTATGCTAACCGTTCGCTAGCTTGTAAACAAATCCATGTGCTATATCGTTACCTTTTCCCAGTTTGAAATAGTAGGCTATGCACAATTTCTCCAGCAGAGGGGGAAATCCTGCCAAGTTTCCCTTTAAGGAAATGAGCCTGTTTCCTGTGTTTGCAGTTGTTTCCTGATATTTCTTCAAGCATAGGCCTACCCTTTGGATAACCCTGTTTTTTTTACATCATAATGCTATGAAATGTCGATTATTCATTTGGGAAAGTTCTGCATAGATGCCAATTTACTGTCAGAACGTCTGTGAGCAAGCCCTCACTTGACGATTTTACAGTCAGGACAGCACTCACTCACAGCCTTCACGAACTTGCCGACAGCGCGCATGTGAGTCCTTGCGTGGGGACAATGGCATTGTAAGTAAGCAATTTTGGATGTAGGCTACATTTTAGAATGGAGAAATGGGTGCAGGCACAGGGGAGAGAACGGTCTGGCTTCCAGTAATCTCTGCTGCACTTCTTTCCTTCCGGTAGGGAGCTCCAAGTTTTGTCATCATAACCGATCATATTTGAAACTGAAAGTGCCTTAACTCCAACTCACATTAACTGAACGACGGTAGCCCACGAAGAAGAGACACGCTGTAGCCGACTGTAGCCCTTTTCCAACACCATGACAACATTAAACCGGTCGGGCAATTAACTAAATGTGAAAGTGAAGTACCTTTTAATCTTTTCGTTTTCAATCATCGACAGTGAAAGAAACATCAACCAATATCTAGATTGACATCAAACCGAGTTTACTGAGTTTGAATTGACTTTCGTTTTCAAATATGATCGGTTATTATGACAAAACGTAGGCTATATTTTTTCCATCCAAGATGGTAGGACCAGTGACGTGCCAGCGCAAAATCAATTATAGTCTAAGTGGGTTTGGTAAAAATTGTAAACATCTTTACGAAAATAAACTCATTTAACATAATTTTAAATGAGTTGGTCATCTTTGGTTTAGTCATTATGACCGCCGCGCAGCGAAGCGGCGGTCATATAGGTTTAGTCAGATTTTTTTTTTTTTTTTTTTTTTTTTTGCATGCCCAAATTTCCGTCAATGATTCCCGGGACACTGAAAGACCGGGGTACACGAAACTTGGTGGACATGTAACCCCACATGGATAGCATGGAACCATCGTTTTTCGTTTTGATCTGTAGCCCCCCTGCTGAATTGGACCCCCCGAAAGGAGGGTAGGGCAGACACAGTTTTCTGTGAATATCTCGAAAACCGTAGGGTTTAGGAGGACCATTTTTTTTTGTATGTTGATCTCAAGGGGCCATGTCAACCCATTCCATAACCACTCATTTCATGTATAGCGCCACCTAGTTAAACACAAAAAAGTAAAAATGAGGTGGTGTAATTGAAGGTATCTGTGACCTAACATAGTCAAAACTGCACGAAATTGGAAGTGTAGGATCATTATGACACCCTCTGTATGCACGCCAAGTTTTGTGGAATTCCGTTCATGGGGGGCCACACAATAAATTAATTTATGTTACTATACACCAACTGGCCTGTAGGTGGCCGGAGACAGTTTTCTGTGAATATCTCGAACCGTAGGGCCTAGGAGGTCCACCTTTTTTTTGTATGTTGGTCTTAAGGGGGCATGTCAACCCATCCCATTACCACTTATTTCATGTATAGCGCCACCTAGTTAAAAATTAAAAAGCAAAAAATTAGGTGTTTTCATCTCAATATCTCTGGCTGACAAGGTCAAAACTGCACGAAATTAAAAGTGTAGGATCATTATGACACCCTCTGAATGCATGCCAAGTTTTGTGTACTTTCGTTCATGGGGGGCCTTACAATAAAATAATTTATGTGTACATTTAGTGACGTACACCAACAAGGATTCCCGGGACACTGAAAGACCGGGGTACACAAAACTTGGTGGGCATGTACCCCCACATGGATAGCATGGAACCATCATTTTTCGCTTTCATCTGCAGCCCCCCCGCTGGACTGGACCCCCCGAAAGGAGGGTAGGGCAGACACAGTTCAATGTGAATCTTTTATGGTATGTTGGTCTCAAGGGCCCACATCAACCTGGCTCATAATCACTCATTTGTGATTTGCACCCCCCCCCCGCCCCGGTAAAAAATGAAAATGCAATATTATTCTGCTTTAATCGCCCCTATCTTCAGTTAAGATGTTCAGAACTGCACCAAATTTTATGTGTATGATTGACCTGGCATTCTCTGGGGGTCTGGGGGTATGCCAAGTTTTGTAGAATTTCATCCATGGGGGGGGCCAAAAAAATTAGGTTATGTGTACATTTAGTGACTGTACACTCATTGGCCTGTAAATGGCGGTGCACACATATAAACATGCACACACACAGGCACCCACATACTATCGGTATTAGAACGGCCGATACATAATTACAAATTCAATAGGATCAAAAGAAAGCCAAAATATTCATCATCATCATCATGGCTGCATTTTCAGTATTGGCGATAAGTAGTCGTTTGTCCACTAGATGGCGCATCGTTGCAGTGAGACGTAATTTTTTTGGAAGTTAAAAGTGGGTTGAAAAAATAATGGACACTTTCTACAAGGACTGTAATTTACCGCAGCCAACATCTAATAAGGACAGGACGATGTTCACATGAAGTGTAAGTGAGGATGAAGTGAGGATGTTTATCGGACATGCTTGGTTTTTACTGCAGGTACGTTAATCTTGTAATATCAATAAGGACCTAGGTAATGTTACCGTTAGCGTTGGTTGAGTGATGGAGGCCCATTTGATTGATTGCATTTGTAGAAAACTATAAATGCGGTTATACCAAGCAAATTGATAGCAGCACTGTTTGTATCTTTCGACTGTCATTTATTGCACGTGCTACAAAATCATTCTGTGCAATGGAAGATTTACCAACGTTACACCGGTCTGATACAGTTTTGCCTATACATGCGTGAGACTGAGACGCCTGTTTATTTTGTTTTAAGTGCGTGCAGGGTGTGAGAGGGGAATCGATGTGCTTTGATTCCAGCTTGGTAGTTGTAGTTTGTGAAATTAAAAAGCACGTGTGTGTGAAGTATCCAAACAATGACACCTTCATTTCATTATGGCTGCTTTAGCAACACACCTTAAGCTACTGTGTAGTGGGTCCCATTTAGAAGTGGCTACTTCATTCGCGCTTTCCTTGACTCATGGAACTGCGTGAATGTTATTACAACTTTTCGCCACGATATGGCAGTTTAAGTCCGCTTGATACTGTAAGTCGTAAGCCATTGGTTTCCAAAGGAGATTTTATTTGTGTCGCCAGCATAGCCTATTGACAATTTATGTTGTAAATAGGCCTACCTTATAATCCTACCTGTAGCTTAGGGAAGCTAACAGCTTTCTATTAGGATCTAGTTTGTTAGTTACAGTTTTGTCATGACTCCCTAATGCATTTTTGCATTTAGAATAGCCAGAGCGTGTATATCTCAATCTGAAAATTAAACAATATCGGGTGCCTATGGACTAGGCTGGGTGAACCCAGCCTGATCTGCCCGCTATTTATTTTTTGATTTCTTAAAAGATTGAGCTTGGTCTGATGAAAGCCAGACTAGCCATGGACCTCAGTTACACAATGCAAGGGAACATGAATCAGCCTATATTTGCACGAACAATAACGGACAAAAGCTCTTCAACTTTGGCCCGTTAAAATGTGTATGAACAGTCTAGCGACGCATTTCATCAAGGCCCATTTGGACATGTCAGTTATTTGCACCACTGGTTAGATGTAAAACAGCATTTCGTTTCAGACTACTGTTACTTAATTTGTGCATTAACAATAACGTTTCAGACTACTGTTACTTAATTTGTGCATTGACAATAAAGTATTACATGAACTAAAGATGACTAAAATCTTATGTAGAAGAAGAAACATTCACAAAAAATCCATCCATCCAAAAATGACCTTTGTTTTTGATAGCTGTTGAAAACGGCATGGAACTGACAGAGATGTTTTTGTTTATAAATACATAAAAAATAAATAAATAAATAAATAACATTATGCTGATACCTTTTGCTTTTCCCAAATACAATGTAGCCTACATGTGTAAGTGACCTTTCATCAATCCAGTTGCAATGGATGAACTGTGATGACCTGCCCTACTTGTGATTGTTTAGAGATTTTAAAGGTTTTATAACAATGCTACATCTTCTTTGGCTATTCTACAATCTATTCACCTTTTCAGCACAAGTAGGCTACTTTCTGTGCAGCCGCACACACACACTCAGGCATGCCAAACAAGCATACACAAAAGTTTCAAGAGTGGGGGATGGAGTAAAAGATGGAGACAAATTGAAGTGTGATTTATTTTCGCGGAATGGATGTACAGGACTGAGCGGCGGTCATATTTTGTACCGCTATGCGGTACATCTAGTTTATTTACAGATTCCTCGTTTGTGTGTGAACCCACATCTGAGCATTGCACTCATCCACCAGAGGTTCTGTAGCCTAGGCAATATATGGTATTCATTAGCTAAATGATTGTATTTATTCATTTATTTACCTACCTTTATTTGGAATAGAACATATTGAGATCTCTTTAAGTGGGCCCTGGCCAAGAAGGATGCACACAGAAAAAACTAAACAAAAGACAATTGACCAAGACAGCAATGACAACAGTGACATACACAAATAAAACTGAAACAATACCAAATTTAAAAACATGAACAGACAGATCAGTGTTTCCTAGAGAATTGAATTCCATTTGTGGTGGTTAGTTTGCAGAATTAACTTGAATGCAACAGTTTTTAACAAATTAGCACAGTGTGGTTATGATGCTAACCAGATTTAAGCACAATTTAGTACAACCTGGAAAATCATTGTGTGGTGGTCAATGTTGATATTGTGGTGGGCCGCCACAAATAAGTCAATGTATGGGAAACACTGCAGATTGATAGAATTGATTGGAAAATGACACAATCTATTAATGAGATGAAGAGCTCCAGTTTTAAATGTTTCTACAGCGTGTTCCATGTAGCCTACTATAACTAAAGGCTGTCTTGCCAAACTCTGATCTTACTGAGGGATCATCAAACAGACCTGGTAGACATTGGTAGACCTGGCAGACATTGTACCCAGTTTCAGTTTTTAGTGCAGACATATAAGAAGCTGACCAATAATTGTTGTGTACACAAAGATCAACCAGTGCATTTGTCTCTTTACATAAAGTGAAAGCCAACCAACCATGTCATAAAATACAGTGATGATGAGTAGAGAAATTTGCACGTTATAAATCTCAGTGCTGAATGATACACAGAGTCTAATGACTGTAACACTGTCTTGGAGATATGTCTATAAAGCACATCACCATTAATCTAAAATTAGGTAAAACGTAGATTTATCTAGCTTGCTGTGTAAAACAAAAGCTATTTTTAGAATAAAAACCCAACATTCAGCCAACAACAACAACAAACATTTTTTGAGCTGTTGTTTGACATGCTATTAGAAAGACAGGTCATCCTTCAACATAAAACCCAAGTATTTATATGATGAAACCTGGTATGTTTCAGTAAGTGCAGTAAGTGAAGGTGCAAAACAATAGGTGATTATCATCGGCATACAAATTAATATTGGCATTTTAAAAATTATTGCTGAGATGGTTATTATATATATGATTTTGCCTAGTAATTAAATTTGCATTCATACACATGGTCTACTGTGTTAAGCACCATATCAAGCAGGGCACAGCATCTCGGTCCTTCTGTGGATCTGGATGCTGGAGCCATGGGCGGATTATGAACTTTCGGCCCCCTGAGATGCATTAAGGGCCCAGATGCATTAAGGGCCCAGATGTATTAAGGGCCCCTGAGATGCATTAAGGGCCCAAATACTAAATTTAATCAGATTCATAGCCTTCATCCTGATTTGTTGATATTGAGGCAATGATTCCATGCAAAGGCTTGGGCTTCAGGGCCCCCTGACCCCTTGGGCCCCTGGGCCTGGGACCGGTAGGCCCGTGCAGTAATCCATCCCTGGCTGGAACTTTGACTTTTTTAACATTGCAAGCGATCTGCTAGACTGGCCATTGGCCATCCCCTTGGTACGCTTTGCTTCTACAAGGGTCTGGGATCTCGGCTATTGACGAACGTTTGCAAGCTGAATGCGTGGACTCTGTAGAAGTTTGAAACGATTGGTTCTGATTTCACCCAATCGCTAACGTTTGGCCATGACGTATGTTATGCGCCAGCTCGATCATGAAGTAAGCTACACTACAACGCTCACCAGGAATTGCGTGCACTGCTGTATACAACAACCATTCCCCACCAGAGCGAACAAGATGGATGTTCAGAATGAGAGAATGGGTAGAAGATGTTAACAAGTGGCCAGAGATTCATTGGCTCGCTAAATATGGCTGGTATCTGGTTGACAAGCCCACGAAAAAGTAGTACAAGTAGCCATTTTTCTTGATGTTTTAGTCAATTCACATGCTCACAATTCAATGGGATGGAAAGCTTTGTGACGTGAACCGTGAAGGGGTGAACTGTAGGCTACCGATGCCGGCTTTGCGATACAAATTTAAGAGTTAGTGGAAGAATAGCAAATTGCAGATTACTATTCGACAGTAAGGTTGAAGATAACATATTGTAGGCCTAACGCAGATGAGAAGTTAGGAGACAGGGAGGCTGATATATCGTTCCAAAACTCTGGTCATTTATTTCCTATAGATGTACAGGCTAGTGCACGGGCAACAGGAGGTGTTCACTACAAAACAACAAACTGATCGCTGATAAATCATGGTCTCAATCACTCGTCATTCACACTCATCGGCCAACAACACAACGCAACACAACTCACTCGCACGTAATCCACTTCTACTCTGACTAAACTTACTAGACGTCTTAGAACCCCATATACGAACCCCTAAATATTCCCTGGAACTTATTGACACATTCCATGAAACAAGAGGGAGAGGGAGACACAAACACTCTCGCGCGCACACACACACACGCCGGGAAAACAGAAGACACAGGGGAAAGCCCAACACGGGAGCAAATAGCCTCGGCGCTCAGATATCAGCTGTGATCATTGAAAACACGCCGCTTCGCTCATAGCGGGTCTGCCGCACATGCTGTAGGCTAATTAATATCAAGGCTACTGCGCAATGCAAATCAAACTTTTCCCAAATCCTGTAGGGCCACGACATCTTTGCCCGAAATAAAATGTGTTAAACACTCTTGTAAAAACACTTTTGTTCGGACTTCAATTCCTGAATATTTGGAAGCGAGGAGTGGACTACAATTCAAACACAGCGCAGAATCTCAACGTCGTCTCACAACTCCCGCCTCCTGCTCGCTGATTGGCTCGGGGTCAAATTGCTCGTTGCGAGCGAGGCCAATGGCCGGAATGCCAGACGGAGTCGTGGAGGGAGATGAAAATCGAGCGGAAGTACGTAGGAAGGCAAGGCCAGGCTAGCGATCTGCAGTCCCTTGACTGCTCTTGTTTACTTTGTTTCTCTTGTTAAATGACAGCACCATTAGACAGTGTCAGACGACAATGTTTGAAAGCTTAAAGGTGCAGTCCATGATTTAAGCTCATAACAGTTTTTGTCACATTCAGCAATCATTTCCTACCTGCCCATTCAGGGAGTACAGTGTAAAAATCCCCGTTCTGCTAATTAATTTAAATATAAACGTGACTTCCTGCACATTCAATGACTGCACCTTTAATGTGCAGTATTGGATACTGCCGCTGATACTGACTGATTAGTCACTACTGAATGTCTCTTCTTAAACAGGTCATTTTTAAGAAGCAAGCTGAGCATGGCTGAGAAATCCCCTCTCCAGGAAAGATACCAAGCCTGCATGATCCTGAGTGGAGCTGGAGATGCACTGGGGTACAACCGTGGCAACTGGGAATTTGAGCCAGATGGCGAAAAAATCCATAAGGAGGTAGCAGCGAGAGGGGGCTTGGAGAACCTTGATGTTAAGGAGTTTCCTATTAGTGACGACACTGTCATGCACCTTGCAACAGCTGTAGCCTTAGCGGAAACTGGCAAAGACGCATCAGTGAAAGACTTGTATGGCACCTTGGTCAAAAAGTACATAAAGTGTATGGATGATATGGATGGCAGGGGCCCAGGTAAGAATATGATAAAAAATGTTGTCAATGCCTTTTTTGATGAAACCTCAACTCATTGGGTGAGATCAGAATTTAGCCAATAGATCCCTTCAATGTTTGTAAACATCCAGAGCCTAGTATTAAATATTAAATCTTAATAAATTAGTCTTAGCTAATGGAGATTGTCTGCCTAATCCTGAGCTGACGACAGAATGGGTAGAAGATGTTAACAAGTGGCCAGAGATTCATTGGCTCGCTAAATATGGCTGGTATCTGGTTGACAAGCCCAAGAAAAAGTAGTACAAGTAGCCATTTTTCTTGATGTTTTCTTGACGTTTTAGTCAATTCACATGCTCACAATTCAATGGGATGGAAAGCTTTGTGACGTGAACCGTGAAGGGGTGAACTGTAGGCTATATCATTAATGTCAGGAATATAGACGACTTCACTACATGTTAGTGGACACTGCTGTACTGTAGGTAGCCAGACTACAGTAGAGGTACTGCACTTGAAATCACTGGGAAATCGTAATGATACCAAGCTGCCTCCTACATTTTGACTTTTACCAATTTGTTGGAGGGGGTTATTTAGTACAGAAACATTTGTCATCTTTCAGTATAATCTTTAGTTTGACCCCCCTCCACTATAGGTTTAGACGATTTCAGTCTGTTATACTGGTATGATTTATACCTCAAACATTGACAATTTTTGCACAGTGTTGCTTTAACAGTGTAGTAAAACCATTACCCCTACCCTTTCACATCTCCAGGTAACATGTGCATGAGAAGCACTGTCTATTTAAAGGCAAACCAGGCGGGAGACTGGAGGATCCCTTTCAGCAAAGTTGGTGGGGGCTGTGGTGCTGCCATGAGGGCCATGTGTGTGGGCCTGCGCTTCCCCAGGCCTGAGCAGGAGCGCCTCCTGGTGGCCGTGAGTGTGGAGAGCGGCCGCATGACCCACCACCACCCCACGGGCTACCTGGGGGCGCTGGCCGCTGCGCTGTTCACAGCCTACGCGGTGAGGGGCGCACCACGGGTAGAGGCCTGGGGCCAGGGTCTGATGAAGGTGCTGGAGAAGGCCAAGGAGTATGTGCAGCAGGAGGGCTATTGTGTTGAAGAAAACCTGAAACATTGGTGAGAATTCAGCCTGAAAAGGGAATTCATGAGACTGTATATTTTGTCATGATATATTTGAATGTTAAAAGTTTAACATTTTAAAATGTCTAGAAATTTTAATAGAATGTGAAGAAACAACCATTTTATTATATTGCCTAGATATCCTCTAAAGTTACCATGCAAACCAGCTGTTTTGTGATTAGGGCTGGGACAACGCGTCGACGTAATCGATGACGTCGACGCAAAAAATACTTCGACGCAAAATATGCGCATCGATTTGTCAAGCATAAGGTGTGCAGCCAAATATTTTTAATTTTACACCTTCCGTGTTTCCCATACATTGATTAATCTGTAGCGGGGCGCCACGAAATCAAAACCGGCCTATTTAAATTAAAGATCAGATAAAATCCTTTCATTGAGCTGCACTTTTTACGCACGCAGCCTTTCCTTGCCCCGCCTGCTCTCTCTCGTAACGAGCCCACTGCCCCTCCTCTGCATGTGCATTTAACAAAATATTCAGGATTGTTGAAGGATTGTTGTTGCCACATAGAAGCATTGCATAGAACTAGGCTAAATTGCTATTAAATCCACTTACGGCTCCCACACACAGCTGCGTTCCATCAACGCATTCCAGTGGGTGTTCCCGACGGTAGCTATGCAAATGACTTGAAGTAAAACCGTAATGTGATTGGTTGGTGCCGTCCGTAGATTGGCTTGATTGGCCGGTGCTGTCTGTCGGTGCAGCAACAGCTGAACTCCTCAACGCGAGCAGCGGGAGAAACGCGACGCGACGGACCCACAATTCAGTTCGGCAACGGATCACGTGAGCCCATTTAAAGTGAATGGGATGCGTCTCCAGCAACGCGATGCACGCAGCTGTGTGCCGTTAGCATCGTGACCATGCTGCGCAAATTTGTTCAAAACTGCTGCATTAAAGTTAACTCTACTAAGGTCATATCACAACATAGTAGGCCTACATTGAGGAATCTAAACTAAGTTACGTTATTCAATCAAGCAATATCTCAGTTAGAATACTGTTTGGATGTCGAGTTTAGCATGCTTACTTACAGCTGCTTGTCAATTTTGTTACTCATGCAGGGCTCATTTTATTGACTCTGACACTGAATGTTTGCAAAATCCCGATGTAAATGGAAAAGTGTTTTCCAAGACTCAAAAGTGCTTGTCCCAAGGAGAAGTACGAACCGTTATTTGAACTAACTACGTTATGTTTTTTTTTTTTATTAGATCAATTTAAGTATACAAACAGTATACAAAGAGTACACAATAATACAGTACAAAAGCATTGTTCAAACTACGCCAGGGGGATGTACATTGCACAAAAATAATAATAAAATAAAATAATAATGATATCATAAAAACACATTGTAATGCACAAAAAGTGTTTTGACAGCCTTCTTATTATTACTGCTAGAAATTGTTGTTATATATTGTTTAACGTCTATACCAAATTCTGTAAAATTGTTTTTTTTATTCTGAAATTTAGACTTGTATGAATGTAGTATTTTGTTAATATTATTAATAAATTAATCAAGTAGAAATGAGAGGCAAGATTTCTGCTTTCATAAAAACCAAACAAGACATTCTCCCATTTCAAACTAAAGTCTGAATGAATGGAATCAATGATGAGACGAGTAAGCTTACTCCACAAAAGTTTTGAATAAGGGCAAAGCCAAAATAAATGAATAATTGTTTCTCTTTCAACCCCACAAAAAAACAATTGACATTGATGTCTTTTTTTAATTTCTGCAAATAAAAATTGGTAGGATAAAATCTATGTAGCATTTTGAAAGATATTTATTTAACTTTGTTGGTCAAAAAGAATTTTTGTGGCAAAAGCCAAACTTTTCCCCAACAGATGTCCCCCACACAATTGGACCAGTGTGATAATGAACAAGGAGTAGTAACAAGGTCTTGTTGGAAAAGTATACAAATAGTTCTGTTTATATTCCTTTGTGTCACACACACTGCTCAATGTAGGGAGAAATGGACTCACCCCCATTCCTCTAAAGAGTGAAATAATACCCGATGGTATTGCATCAAATACAATTGAGAATTCCTTTGAAGGAATGGGTATTCCATACGTGTAAAATATGAATATGAATATAGTTGGCCATGCTGGTTAAACAAAATAATATTATTACCAAACCATGTTTTAAAGAAAATAGATCTATTTTTGTAAAGGACATATCTATTATTCCATATATAGAATTTATGGGGGCTGAAGTTGTGCTTGTAAATTAAAGACCAAGCCAACAACATTTGCTTGTGGAAAGAAGCCAATTTAAGAGGTATTTTGTCAATACTTTAGCTGCATTGTAAAAGAAAGTTAAGACCACCTTGAGGAATGAGGAATGAAGTTCCATAATGATCTAGGACATCTGAAAAAACACCTGATCTAGTTGATTTTAAATGTATAATTCAGCGTAGTGAAGTCTAAAACATTTAAGCCACCTTTGCTGTATTCATTCATTAAGACTGACTTTCTCATATAATGGGTACGATTTTTCCATACAAAGTTAAATAAAATGTTGTCTATAGCATCGCAAATTTGCTTGTTAACACTGAGAGAGAGTGCAGCATAAGTTAATCTAGAAATCCATTCTGCCTTTAACAATAAGACTCTGCCTTTCAAAGAAAGGTCTCTAAGTAACCATTGATTCAACTTTTTCCTAGTCTTTAAAATTAACAGATGACCTTTGAGAGTCATTTTTATCTAAGGTAATACCTAAATACACTACAGAATCTTTCACAGGAATATTTGAAATAGAGTCAACGTTACAATCCTTTATAGCCAACAGTTCACATTTTTTTAAGTTCAGACGGAGACCTGAAGCCTTAGTGAATAATTTTATGATATCAATGGCAAGAGGAACTTGAGAGCTATTCTTTAAGAACAATGTTGTATCGTCCGCTAACTGACTAATAGTGATAGTTCGATCAGCAATAGTGATGCCCTGCAGATTGCTTAACTTGAGATGAGTGCACAAAAGTTTGGCTGCCAGCAAGAACAAATAGGGCGATATAGGACATTCTATTCATATAGGGTTCTGATGACATTGCAAAAATAATCCCCAAAACCAAATTTCTTCAGTGAATGAAAAAGAAAATTATGTTCCACTGTATCAAAAGCCTTAAAAAAGTCTAAGAAAAAAATAAGACTGTTATCTGAAATTAAGTGAGAATAATCAAGTAAATCTAAGACCAATCTTATTGAGTCAGTAATATGTCTGTTGGGCATGAACCCAGATTGCTCTTCATCAATAATAGAGGGCAGAACTCCTCTTAAAATAATAGCCTTGATCATCTTAAAATAATAGCCAGTATCTTATAATCATTGTTCAATAAACAGATGGGATGCCAATTATCAATATAAAGCAGGTCCTTACAAGGTTTTGGTATAAGTTATTATCCCCTGAGTCATGCTCCAAGGCAGAGTGTTGCTTGAAATACTTTCATTAAATACTTGCAATAAGAAAGGAGCCAACTGCAATGAAAAGTTTTTGTAAAATTCTGATGTTAAACCGTCAGTTCCAGGTGATTTATTGTCTTTGAGAAGGCTTATGCAATTACTGACTTCTGTAAGAGATAAGGGAGAATCACAAGTATCTCTATCTGACTCCTTCAGCTGGGGGATATTCTTTAGCAAATTAAAAAAATTTAAAGTATCTGTTTCAGAGTAATTTGTGGTATATAAGGTCTGGTAAAACGTGGAACAAAACTTAGAGATGCGTTTTGGGTCATCAGTTACTGCACCATATATGTTAATTTGATCGATGGTGTTAAGCTTAGCGCGGTATTTTCAAGCTTAAAAAAATAAGCGGAATTTTGTTCTCCTTCCTCAAGCCACTGTCTTCTCGACCTAATGAAAACACCTTCTGCCCTCCTTTTATATACTTCATCCAAGTTCTTTTGCAATTTGATCATTTCTACCTTGTCATCCTCTGTTAAGGCATCTGGAGCTGAGATAGCAAAGAAATGTTACTATGATGTTTTTTCCTCTAGCGTTCTATGTTTGGCCAGGTCGCTCCCAAATTTCCTTAAAGGTCACATTCACTGAGAAACCGTTTAATACTTGTTACTTTTGAAATACTATAGCTCACTCCAAGTTGCATATGCATGCTGCACGTGAAAATGATCTTCTACCCCCATTGCCCGCATTAGCCAATGAAAGAAAATACACGGAAAAACAAGCGAATCAGAAAGAGCCCTTCCCAATGACGCCGAAGGGAAACTGACTATTCATGGCCTCGCCCACCTTGGCTTGTGACCGCCTACAGGAAGACTGGAAGATTTTGCGGCTAGGGGATTGTCTCTCTGCAGCTAGTAGGAGCTAACAGCAAGTTGCCAACATGGCGGAAAAAAAGTCGTGCCTGTTTTATTGCATGTCTTGCCTTAGAAACATGAGTTGAGGAAGAAATGGTTGGGATTTATCATTGGAACACCACCACCGAAGTAGTGCAACATTAGTTCTGTGTTCCAATCATTTCGACCACACTCACTGCCTTAGAAAGTGGTTTTGCATCGATGTTCTGAAAACCTGGTTCTGTACCGTCATGACGATCGACCACCAGCTCACAGGCTGTAAGTACAAATAAACTTTTCCACCTAACGTCTGTTACAAAATAGCATGTTCATATTCTTCACGTTAGCATGCATGAAAAGGGTACAAGCTAGGCTTAGGCTAGCCTATATTACAGGAAGCTACACCAGGCACGTAACTGAAGTGTTCTGTTCGCGACGTGTAAAATCAGAGAATGCCTAAGAGGAAGGACTCTGGTAAAATCCATTAGAGGAATGGTCTATTTTCCCGAACGTAGCCTACAGGCTACTAACACGCCAGGTGTAGCTACTTCCATTGATTAGGCCTATTGGAAGCTAATTGTTGCAGTACATAACGCGAACGAATGCTTTAGCTACGTGCCTGGTGTAGCTACACTCATAAGAAACTGACCACACCACCCAGAGATTTAGCTTGTTGAACCTATAATCTTCTAACCTAAGCGTTAAACCACAAATAATAATATTAGCAACAATATTTTATGCTCAACTAAGTACGGGTATTGTTCTAGTCTAAACAGGGAAAATCAAAAACACAATACCCCTGCACTATTAGGCTAATTTGCTATCACTAGAGCTCAGGTATTTACACTTCAGTCTAATTTATGTCTTCTTGCCATTATTACATTGACATACAATGATGTTTTGTTTGATTACTTGCTGTTTACTTAGTGTGTATGTCTTCCAGAGCACATCCTCATGTCAGGCTACACAGCTTTCTAGCCTACATTAGGTCATCACGTTAGAAGCAAAGGTTCATTTCATTTCATTTATTTATTTAAAGGACAGTGCACATTGATCAACATTTATGTAAATGTGCCAGTGTTAGCCAGCAGGCTAATTTTCAAATGTAGTCCATTGGCAAGATGTTATACTAGGCACATGGTGGCTAAAAAAACCCCATATTAAATCACATAGCAATTGACATACAGCAATAGAACATAATGCCATAATACTAGCTCCAATAAAACATTTAAAACATAAGACATATAACCATACAGCCAAACAACCCTTAAGGGATCAATAAAGTAACCACCTATCCATCTATCTATCATACATACACCATGGGTTACAGGACAGCTAAACTATAGAGGCAGACCAACATTAATGTATTATGAGAAGTGCTCACATTTTTGTATGCTCAAAAGCCAGTCCTTAAGATGGTGTGTGAATGTATGGTGAGAGGTGGACGAGGTTTGTGATCTAACTTTTATTGTTGTACTAGTTAGTTTCTAGAAGTCTTTTTCTAGTAGGCTAATACAGGTTCTTATGTGCTCGTCAATGTTTTGGAAAGTCAATTCATGGGTTTCTTCAGGTCACTTTCCACAGGTGTATAAAATCAAGCACCTCGATTATGAATGCAGACTGCATGGTGCTTGATTAATACACCTGTGTAAATGGACCTGATGAAACCCATGAATTGCATAACAGATAGAATTGATATTACCGAATGTCTTCTTGTGGGTGTGCTACTTAGTACATCATACACCTTACCACATTCACTAAAATATTTTTGTTTCCATTGTACCAGTACAGTTTTGTGAGATAGTGAATGTCCTGTGTACTATTAGTATCTTGTAACTTGACAGTAATACATATTTATTTACTTTAGGTACCCAAACAGAATACTTCATGAAAAGTATGAGTATTGATACAAGCACTTTGGATACACCATGGGCATGGGGGCCTGCTACCTCTACTGCCATCAAGCCTGTTCATCCAAGGCCAGCTAGAAGACCTCGGGTTGATCAAGAGGAGGAGGAGGATGAAAGCGACATCTCCACAATAACACCTGATGGCTCCACCTATGGCCCAGCGCAATCAAAGAGCAATGTTATAAAATCATCACAGCCAACGAATGTGTTTTGTGTGTTGTCCCTTCGGATCCCCAGGACAATACAAGCCAAAACAACAACTCAGACCTTTTTCCCTAAATAATCCCAGCACTATCTTACAAAGGATCTGTAGGCCAAATGTCTGCATCATCTGGCAAAAAGAAGACATTATTAATTCTGTGCATAGTTTGGATGTTCTTGTTTTGTGTTTGCATTATTTTAATAGACTGCAATATTACTATTTGTCAGTGTTTCACGGACCACCTAGCAAAAAAAAAAAAAAACAGTAGACCTACTTCAACAGTATATTACACAATAGGCCTTCTTACTGAACCACCTTGCTTATTGTCTTTGCACCTTGCTTATGGTGTCAGAGGATTCGTATGATTTAAACTGGCATAGGTTACATCAGTGTTGCAGAACTGTTTGGATTTACATACAAGTTGGTTCAATATTGCAAACAACTCATCTATTATATTTTACCACATCTACTTGTGGAACACTTGAGAGAGCTTGCGGACCACACTTTGAGTACTACTGCTGTATGTAAATATAATAAAGTTGTTTATAGACAATTGACCTGTTTTGTATATTTGTTTTAGGAGTTTCATCAGTTTTTGTCCCTTTTAAGCTAAAGGTTTATCTTACCTTTCATATCTTCTGTCTCACAGAGGGCCATAGTCGTCATAGTCGAATGTTAAGTGCATTTTGAAGGGAGTACATTATGCTAAGGCAGACTGGTTCTAATCCTGGGTACAGGGTCATACAGACAACAGGGGTACTGGTGTTGCCCATTTTTCTAACCACATGAGCAATCCCCTTATGAAAAAGTAGTATAGGAATCTTATAATATTTGGGACAAAATATTATAGTAATCTTATAGGAAAAATTGGGACATACTGTAGAAGTACTACTAATAACTCTATAATATCCTGTAACCGCTATAGTTTTTCTATAGTAGTCTTATAGTACCTATAGTATGTCCAAATACTATAGTATTCCTATAAGATTACTGTAATATTTAGTCCCAAAATACTATAAGATTCCTATAGTAGGCTACTTTTTCTGTCATACGTGACAGAAAACAACTTGAGTAGGCTAACCTCTGCCAATGTCAGGCTATCAAAGCCATAGTTCTCATTACCGGAGAAGTCTTGTAGCACAGATTCTCTGCTTCTGTAGGCATTCTGGTACAATTCCAGCAAAATATAGCTAGGTAGGCGTGTTTGCATTTAGATCTATCTATATATTGGGCTATGACCAAGTGGTCTTTCAATGATAGTATCATGTAATTCAAACCATAACTATCTAGCTATTCCGATAGCATTAGCAGGCTAGGTCAGTGGCTGAACTGCATTTAGGGTGCTTACCTGTGTTGTGAAATAAAATATCTACTAGGAAGATTGCAAAGACTTTTGACTGTGTAAAGAAATAGGTCTTTATTTTAAAACGTTTCCAACTGTTTATTACTTGAAAGCAAGATGACGATTGTCACAAACGTTTACCTCTTTTAGGATAAATTTTAAGCTGACAGGCAATTGTTACCATTCTATTAAACCAACGTTCACCGACAAACGATCGGGAAGCGGTTCTTCTTCCTACTCGAATACTAGGATCAAACACATGAAGTTGTATCTCCGAAGACATTTTATGCAACAGTTTTGACTCGAGTTTTAGCCAGGTTTTAGCACTGTAAAGTTGAATATGGAGCATAGCACAGGCAGAATCGGATGAGGACGCACTGGAGGAAGCGTCACAGTACTGTTAGCCAATCAGAGGTGAATTCATTAGCATGTCATTAATATTCATGACTAGAGGCGAAATCCAGTCGTTCCTCCCCGCCCACCTTCCCCACCAAACTAGAACAGCATGAAACAGACGCAGGACAGCATTTTTTTCACCAAAACCGGCTCACAGGCCATTCATCAATACTACAGACCACTGCAAAATTAATGAAAAAACGATGAGATGAGACCTTTAAATATTTGGATGACTCATATTTAAATAACTCCCAATTAAGACTAAAAGAATTTTCAACGGTGGCCTTACTAAAAAAATGTGAAATTAAACCAGAAATCTTAGATTTCACTTGTTCATAGCCCAAAAGGGAGTTGTTGAGCTTCCAATAACTGGCTTTTTTACAGATATTGTCTGAGAAAAGTAAGTTAATAGATAAAAAAATCGCTTTATGGTCACTTAAAGGACATGGTGAGTAGGGCTTTGACTCCGAACTTCGTTATTCGAATATAATTCGATTATTTTAAAAATTAAAGATATTCGAACGAATTTTAGGGATCTCTTAATATTCGAACCTGTAGCCTATGGAAATATTTTTTTGTAAATGTATTTGGTTGTAGCCTAAACGTTGTTTTCAATTCAGATTCCGAGGTTTTTTTCACGCCTTCTGAAGTGAAATCGCGAGCTCATTAGCAAGGCTATTATTGGCCATCTGGGCTCCTGTAGGTTAGCATCCTGGCTGGTTTGCGCTTACAGTAGTGAGCAGCTCCCACATAGACATTGTTTTTTTAAACTTAACCTTCCTCTGATTTTAATCACCTTAGTTATCAATCAAAGCAAACAGGGAAAAGAAATGGCACAACAATCATTTAAAACACTCAAATAAATAAATGTGCAGATAAGTCTGAATGAAAAGCAGCACTGGTTGAAGCCTGGAAATATTGTAAACAAAGTAACGTTAGCTTAATTTGCTAGTTTATCATTTATCATATAGGTTAGACTGTTCAGTTTCCCCACGTGTGTTTAAGTTTCAGTTGAATACTTTTTCTCCTTGGGACAGGCCCGTTTGAGTCTTGGAAAATACTTTTCCATTTGCATTGGGATTGAGATGATTAGAATTTAGCAGTCAATTTGAATGCAGTAGTTTTGAACAAATTCGTGCAGCGTGCTAATGATGCTAACCGGATTTAATAGCAATTTAGCCAGTCGTCTTGCACGATTAATGTTTGGATTACATGTGCATGTTGAGGAGGGATGCGCCTGTTGAGAGGGAGAGAGAGAGAGAGTGCACGGGGCAAGGAGAGTCTGTGTTGAGGTAACGTTAGGCCTACTTCTACCGCCTACTCTGGTAGAGTTTGACATACTACAATGCAAGATATATTTAGCCTATTTTATTTATAGACAACACAAGGCAGGAGGTGTGTGGTGCTTTTAATTATGAATGTTCTATCTAACGTATTTTTTATTGATATCGATTACATGTGCTATACATATCGCTATCGTTGTATCGCCCAGCCCTATGCTCAATAATAACAATTTTGACACATGCATTTACTCAGCCTTTCGTGCACGTAGTCTATTGACATTGACTGATACACTGCCCTCTGGTGGACAGAACAAATAGAACTTAAGTTTGATACCAATATCGGTCTTACGGAAGACATTTAATGGTTAAAATATTATTAATACATATTCGAATTTTAATATTAATAAACAAACAAACTTCGAATATGATTTTTGGGCAAAAGTCAAAGCCCTAATGGTGAGATATTTACTAGAATATTCTCTTCATTTACGCTGCTAGAGACCAACCAAAAGTCTATGCAGGATAATCTAGAATTAACTTTGTTGTTCCAGGTGAATACAGCTGCATCAGGAAACTTATTTCTCCATACGTCCACCAAATTGAAAGTTTCCATTTCTAGTGTGACTACCAGGTGGAAATCTATCAATAGCAGGATTGAGGATTTCATTAAAATCCCCTCCCATTACCATGTGGGCATTTGGGAATTTAGCTGACCAATATTTAAGTTTATTTTCTAATTCCATAAATAACTGCACATTTTCTGTGTTGTCATTGTACCCATACACATTCATAATAAAAGTCCTTTAGGGTCTGAGTGTAGAATATCCCCATTAAATTTATGCTTCAAGGTCAAAACCCCTGCAGACCTTTCACTACAGTTAGCAAACCCAGAGACTTTCTAATGTGGAGACACAGCACTCAAAAAATACTCCATAGAAATGCATAGGGCTAGTTTGTCACGCCAATATGGCCGTTGTCTACACATATCCCACCCCTTCCTCGGCAAAACGTCGACATGTGAATACATTGAGCCAATCATGTGGTGTGATGTGAATACATTGAGCCAATCATATGGTGTGTTGTGAAGACATCGTGCCAATCATGTGTTGTGATCTCGCCGCTGGAGCAAGATTGGTGTCGTGAAGCCTTGCGCACGCGCAGTTCGACCCAAAGACTGTGCCCGATGAGTGCCCATAAAACGTTGGTATATGGCCGCCGAGTGGAGGGACTTGCCTAAAAGGACTTTGGCAAACCACATATCATTACCCCATTTGCTTCTCCAGAAATTAACATAATTTACAACTGAATGAGATTCCTGACAAAAACAAAAATTTGTATTATGCTGTTTAGCAAACAAAAATAAGGCTTTACGCTTTTACGTTTCTTAATCCCCTGGCGTTAAAGGAAACTATACACAAAGAAATGCTTTAAGAGATAAAACTTCTTAGAATATGAGAAAAGTATCAAAAACTGTTACTTAGAGCAACCTGTACAGTACCTCACTATGAGAAAACCCTTAATTCACTAAGGCATATGAACCAATGTCACCTGTAACAGTACCTCACTATGAGAAAACCCTTAATTCACTAAGGCATATGAACCAATGTCACCTGTAACAGTACCTCACTATGAGAAAACCCTTAATTCACTAAGGCATATGAACCAATGTCACCTGTAACAGTACCTCACTATGAGAAAACCCTTAATTCACTAAGGCATATGAACCAATGTCACCTGTAAACCAACACACAAACCGGATTTCCCCTCTTTTTTAGCACATGATGTGCAACTTCACGTCACTATTACAGAGGAGAAACAGACTGTTTAATAGTTCAACGCAGTTAGGCCTCCTCTTAACTGTAGCCTAAAACAAAACCTACATGCAGCAACGGGCGAATTCGTGTGACGCAGCACTTCTATGCAGACGGCATCATCTGCGATCTGTCAGCTCTTTTCCCTCGATGAAGGCTCTTGCACCAACGTAGTAGGCCGACTTTACCTCTGCCCTCGCCTTCTTAATCAATGGCCAGAGCTGAAGTCTGGCTTCCTTGACTGGTTGTGGAAGATCTTCGGCTAGCCACAGGTTGTTGTCCCTCAGATAAGGGTGGTTTTTTGCAGCCTTCCATAAGGAATCTCTGTAGCACCGGAGGACGAATCGAATAATTACTCCTCTTGGTCTGGGTTTCGTGGCGGTGTTCTTGTTTGTGTTGCTCTGAACTGGCCTCCCGAGCAGGCGCGCGGGAACATATTTTTGACCAGGGGTGCTGAATAACAAAATAATGGATGTCCGACGATTTCTCCTCTAGCATGGTATGACAGCTAAATACGCCATTTCAGCGCCGTGTATGAGTAGACCCTCTGGTAGACCTAAGAGCGAGAACAGCCACATTCCACTGCAACTATGCGCAGCACTTGCCACTCCGACTCATCAATAAAAACTGCGCGCACACACACCAGACCCATAGAAGCACATGCACTTGACTTTACATCATTAAACTATTTCAGTATATTGCTTTTCTGATTGTCAAAACCACACCAGAGATGTTTGGCTTGAAAATATAATTAGGCTGCAATGACCTACAATGGCAAACAATTTCTGAGTAGCCTAACTTATGGCGTCTCCACTCCACAGCAAAAGTGTCCTAACCACCAATTACAGCGGTTTCTATCTGAGCGACTCCAATAGTGAAAGGATTTCCGTGTCATATTTCGGTGGCACTAGCTAAGCTGTCGTGGAACTCGAGATGACATGTCTACTGATAGGCAACAGGTTCGTGGATTTGGGCTAGATCAGCCACATTGCCTGACACTAACAGAAACTGAGCCGTACGTGAGGTCGTGGTCTTGCCAAAGACTAATTGCAAAAGATGCATCCTACCTCATCTGTTGTCGTTTGGTATTCGAAATTGGGCTTTTCACAATCCAACGATATATCCAAGTGCGGACTAGTCGGTGATGGTATATGGAAACTGGCAGTATGCATGCTACACGGAGTTCTAACAGGTGCATGGCCTAATAAGCAGGCAAGATATAACCCACAATCGCCATGGTCTCGTTATCAATTAGTGTTTGTGGTAATAATGGCAGCAACAATAAAACCATCTTGATCTTCATCATTTTGACAGATCAGCAGCCTCTGGATGGTCATATGCATAGTTAGCCTACCTTTAGTTTGCATTTACATTTTAAACACTGAATCTACTGTCTGCCGGGAGGGAAAAAAAAATCCTATATTCTTTTCTGTAGCCTAATATTCTTTTCTCGAAGTCAACTAGCCTGCTTGCAACGTCTCTCCTCAGCGAGTCACGTCACTTTCACTTCTATAGCTAGACTATAATGTTTAATCTATGGATAGCTATATGCAAAGCTATCCATAACCTTTTTTGCTATTTGCCTATTTGACAACAAATATAATGACAAACTGCGAATTTGTAGGCCTATATTGACAAAAAGCAAGGGGTGCTGCAGCACCCACCTTCCCGCGCCCTTGCTCCCGAGACGATGTACAACGTCGATTGCTTCTTCAGGTTTAATCTTTGAGTCTGGGAGGACGGCGCGGCACACTTCTACAACTTTATTCATCACGTTCTCCTCCTTGCCTTCTGCCAAGCCATAGATTTTCAGGTTCCATCTTCAGGTTTCAGGACATACGAGTGAGAAGGGACGAGTGTTTACGCCCGCTACTACCTTCTGAGTATCTTTGATCTCGTTACATGCAAAGTCAAGTGTCTTTTTTAGCCCCTCTATTTTCAGTGAGTTCTCATCTATCTTCTTCGAATTGACGCTGACTAGCATCTCAATAGAATCGGCTCTCTCGTTGATAAGTTTAGAGAGAGTGGCAATGACAACATTGTCTTGTGTCGAATCGTTTTCCATTCCGTATAAAGCCTTTTTAGCTGCAGGAGATTTGCATGGGGTTATAGGTAGAGAGGGAAATTTGTCTTTGGTCATTACAGCTACTGTTGATATAGCATTAGCAGCGTAGTCGTGACACGAGGCTATCAGCGCATTACATGGTGGGGTCGAGTTGGTAGAACCGTTTTTATGCATTCTTTTCAAGTCGCGTTTTTGCATTAGGTTGCAGTATTATGTCACTCTAGGGTAACAATGGTTCGTTTTGAGGTTGTTAATGTTGTTTTCTATGAATAATCTTCGAGTTCATATATTTAATGCAGGAGCTCGTCAGAAACACACCTCACACGGCAGCCATCTTGGCACCACCTTTTATGAATTGCATCCACACATCAGCAGCCTTTAACTGTGTTAAGTGTTACAATTGCAAGGGTTCCCTCAGGAACGTCTTAAAGTGGCACTCAATTAGACCTATACACTTCTGAACTTTATTGAATGCTACCTCTGATTAAGAATACATTACTTTGCACTTGTGTAGTCTTTTATTTTGGAATTTTAAGCAATAAACATATATTGCAATGTTAAGGAATTCATGTTTTTTCATTCAGATATGTAAATCAACATGTATAAATTGCTATTAGTCAATTAACAGGGAGATAATCGAATCGAAATCGAATCGGACTGAAAAAATGAATCGTTAGATAAATCGATGCATCGAAAAAATAAAAGCTAGATTAATCGTTTAAAAAATAATAGTTTATCCCAGCCCTATTTGTAATATGACTTTGTACCATGTGGGACACTATCAAATACAGTGCAAGTCAGTGGAAGAGTGCCATGTGGCTTGGTTCAAGACAACAAGTCCTCGGAATTCCACATAGCACCTTCAACCACACATACCTGGATTCAGACATGTTTGAAAGTGTGTGGCATTTGCGCAAATTCACAAATGATTGATGTTGTTTAATCCAAAGACTTGGGTTAAAACAGCCATTGTATAGTAGCTGGGGTGGTAGCCAATTTTAATTTGATCTGTAGGTCTGTAAAGGATACCATTGACAAATTCAAATTCAGGATTGTCTGGGTTCACCTAGGCTAACTGCATAGTTTTATCTTCCATTAAAACACCTGACCTTCTGGCGTTGATTAGGTTGATGTTATTTGTACTGTTATTAGTATACATTATGATTAATTGTAAGATCTTACACTTAATTTTATATTAGGGACTACTTCGGGGGCAGCTGGAGAAAATACCTTCAGCATAGAGGAATCCTTGAAGGGACTGGCAAAGCCCAGTTCCCAGATGACTATGGAGTGACGGCGAGGGAGAATTTCTACAGGTCAGTCAGCTTCGATGGAACAGGCGGTGCCAGCGGACACGATGCACCCATGATCGCCTACGACTCACTGCTGCGGGCTAGGGACTCGTGGACTGAGCTGGCCAATCACGGCTTCTTCCACGGAGGTGATAGTGACTCCACTGCTGCCATTGCTGCTGCCTGGTGGGGTGCCCTCTACGGGTTTCACAACGTGCCCCCCAAAAACTACCAAAAGCTCGAGTACTACAGCCGCCTATCTAATGTGGCAGATAAGCTTTACAAGCTGAGGGGTTTGCCACTCTCATGATGGCAGGATTCTGCATGATGCTGTATTATCTATTTGTTTGAGAGTTTGTACGGGTGCTTGAAATCCTTGAAAATGCTTGAATTTTAATGTTGCGTTTTCAAGGTTTGAAAAGTGCTTGAAAGTGCTTTAAATTGCAAGTGTATTTCTTTTGACACAAAAAGCTATCTGACGGAATAGTTAGCTTAGCCTATTAGATGCCGAAAGTTGGAGAGTTTAAAATTAAAACTTATCCGCCATGGTCCTCGCTTGCGCCTCTGCGTGTGTGACTGATCTGCCCAGTCTATGGATCTGCCAGTCTGTTTTCAAGCGTGACAACGACCCCCTGCACACAGTCGAAGATGACCATCAACATGAAGTGAGGTTGCCGTTTTAATGAGCGTTGGTTAGAAAACAGCTATTTCGAACTGCTGAACAGAAATCATTTAGGGTCATGATGCATTGCTAGCTAGGTCGCCATTAAAGCTAACATATTATTGATTAGGCTACTTAGCTCCAATCATCGGAAGACAAGGAGAAAGTTAGGTTGAAGAGGGAGACGAAACTTTATGGTATGTGAATGCAAAACTGCACCAGTCATGCCTATGGCCGTATGTACCATAGGTCACCTTTCTTTCTTCAAATTTAGTTTTATTTATTAACTAAAAATAGCCGACAAGACAATTATCCTTGCATCAACGCACCGTCACACAACACGTAGTTGTAGATACCTCTGACATGTCAAAATGAAAGTAGAGTTGACTCTGCTATCGCGGAGCTATGTCCTAACTAACAAACGCAACACACAGTGTCTCACGCAGCTCAAATAAACTTCAATACCCACAAATCCATTGTCCAAAATAAATAATCGTCAGACCTGAACAAAGGCTGACTTCAAGGCCTACTCAAAATGTTATGCTGAAACTGAGTTGCAGCTAGCTAACCTGCACTGTAAATGAGATATCAGAGTGTGGACCAATAGTAGCATATTGTAACAAACTGCGAAATTGTCTTTGAAGGGTTTTTATTGAACCAACACTTGAACACACAAACACATAATACGGGGCCAGACCTGGCCATTATGCCCCAGCACTAAACATCTATTTGAGGCTGTATCTAAAACACACACTAGTTAGACCCGGTTATGAACACTGTAACCAACTGTAAACATAAACACGACAGACAGGACATACATTGTCATCCCGCATGGCTTAGAACATCAACATTACACACATACACACACTGCACAGCATCATGGGAGCACAGTCATAACCAGCTAGGCTCAGTTCATTACACAGCCCCCTGAGACTTAGTCCATGTCCCCTTGACTCAAGTCTAACCCTACGTCAGTCCATGAACCTGGCTGGGACGCGACGCTGGCATTGTGGGCGCGCCGCTGTCGCGGCGGTGACCTCCGGTGAAGGCTGCACGGTGACCGGTGTTAGAGCTACAGCTCCATTGTCACCAAGTTCCACAGAGTCAGTGTCCGAGTACCCACGGCCCTCAGCTGAGGCCAGGGGTCGGTACGGGGCCAGTCGATCACGGTGGAGGCGCTTAATCAGTCTCACATGATAGACCCCACGGCCCTCAGCTGACCACGTCAGACAGCTTCTCTAAGACAGGGGTTTTCAACCGGTGGTCCCTAAAAAAAGAGGTGTGTCTGATGAGCTATTGATGAACTATTCTGCATTGGTTTGGAGTCACTAGGTCATATGGCTTGGGCGGTATTGAAAAAAAGGAGTCTGTTTCTTATATGAAATAATGTATTTTCTTTTTTAAATTCATATAAAAGACAGTGTGCATACAGTGGCTATAAAAAGAGGTGTGTCTGATGAGTCCCATATAGGATAACTATTCTGCATTGGTTTGGAGTCCCTAGGTCACATGACTTGGGAGGTATTGAAAAAAGGAGACCATATGGGAAATAATCCGAGGTGGAAAGTAACGAAATACATTTACTCACGTTACTGTGTTGAGTAGTTTTTCTGTGTATTTTGTATTTTTTAAGTAGTTTATAAAATCGGTATTTTAAATTTTACTTGATTACATTTTGAGTGAAGTATTGTACTTCGCTACATAAAAAATCCCATCCGTTACTTGAGTAAAAAAAAAAAAGTTAAGACTAACAAAAACAGAAAGGAGAGAAAAGAAATTGCGCCCTAAACCACTAACCTGATAATGATCAGCATGTAGCCTACAACAGGACATGAATGAATCAAGCTGGCGCCATGCAGTCTTACTGAAAGTGATGGAGATGGAGCTGGATCGCAAGATGCATCAGATTACATAGCCTAACCTATGAAAGTGTATTTTCCGCTATTTCAATGGGTTGTCTCAGTTCGTTTTAGCACTAATGATAGCGGAGATATTCAAGCAAACACCATGGGATTTCGTGTTTTAACGTTTGTGCTCACCTTTCTTTGGAAAGAAGTGTATTAGCAATTGTTTCCCCTCATTCTGATGTCTCTCTTTTTAGTAACCTGACTTGGCTTTCTTGGAAAAAGACATTGCACCAGCAGCACAACAATTAGCGGTCCACTACTAGCGATGCTCAACTAAATAAACAAAAGATAGACTAGCCTACCTTATGAATCGTGCAGGCGGACTAAACCATTTAGCTCTTTAGCAAGGGAGAGTAAGAGTGACCTTAGACAGTTTTCACTATGTTTTGTATACAAAATCCAGTCAGTCAAACTTTAAATTTCGTCTGACATTCATTTTGACATTTAATTTGGAAGTTAAAATATTCAGGTAAAATAAATATATGGTGGACATATATATATTTTCTAGCCTAGAAATCTCGACGCGCCCCTAGCGGCTAGCCAAAGATCCTTGATTACTAGCTCCGCTTTAACCCTCTCTGGTCTAGCAACTCTCCGTTGGCTTGTGAGCTCCAGAAATCGAAACTTAATCAGGCCAATGAAATCGTGTATAGAGTCGTTAGGTGGGCTTAAAGGAGAATTCCGGTGTGATATTGACCTAAAGTGTATCGAAACATGATACCGAGTGTGAACGTATGTCTCATAGCCCATCTCGGCTTGTCCCCTGCACTCCAAAATCTGGCGCTAGTTAGCCGATGCTACCAACATCTTTTTCAATAGTGGTGCTTCGGCATCGGGCTAGCCATGCAAATAAATCACTGTTTTACACCCATTTACGAGGCTCAATGTATCTCCACACTTCATTGGTAGACTTCCGAGGGCCCTGACATTTAAAACGAGACATTGAGAACTTTGAAAAAGCACTGGTAGTTTACTTACAAGACGATTTATACAGACAGTATCTTCACGAAGTTTAGCGTTTGCAGCCATCTTGAATTTAGTCACGATAAGTCGAGCAACGAGTAAGAATGAACAGCTATGATAAGGGATCAGATTCCAAAAATAATTCAGTGGAAATGCATGGATTCCAGTTGCTGCTACTGGAAGAAACTGGAATCCATGCATTTCCACTGAATTATTTTTGGAATCTGATCCCTTATCATACCTGTTCATTCTTACTCGTTGCTCGACTTATCGTGACTAAATTCAAGATGGCTGCAAACGTTAAACTTCGTGAAGATACTGTCTGTATAAATCGTCTTGTAAGTAAACTACCAGTGCTTTTTCAAAGTTCTCAATGTCTCGTTTTAAATGTCAGGGCCCTAGGAAGTCTACCAATGAAGTGTGGAGATACGTTGAGCCTCGTAAATGGGTGTAAAACAGTGATTTATTTGCATGGCTAGCCCGATGCCGAAGCACCACTACTGAAAAAGTTGTTGGTAGCATCGGCTAACTAGCGCCAGATTTTGGAGTGCAGGGGACAAGTCGAGATGGGCTATGAGACATACGTTCACACTCGGTATCATGTTTCAATACACTTTAGGTCAATATCACACCGGAATTCTCCTTTAACATAATGATTGATGGCAGAGTTGCAACGGTTTGGTTTGAATTCCCTGCTACTTGAAAACAAATAAGATGGATGTTGCTGCTGGTGAACAGTGTGACGCGAGTTAAGCTTTTATTAAGTTGGCAAACGTTTGAATTAGCCAACTAGCTCCGCTGGTTGGAAACGCATGGGACTCATAGCGCTGCCGCTGTCCTATTACGTGCAGAGGGAATTTGAAAGACAACTGATTATCCCGCCCCTCTGACTGAGCACTGCGAACGGTGAGTTTGGTGATTTTAATGTGGGTCTGGCTCGTCAGGCTATATATTTTCAGTAATTATTGGAAGTTAAAATATTCAGGTAAAATAAATATATGGTGGACATATAGTCATATATATTTTCAGTAATTAGCTTAAACTTCCAGTGAGTCTATTCTAAATTTTCACCACACATTAACACACATATAAAAAATCCAAAACATAAGAGTTATGTGTATTAAAGTGGAATGACACAGGAAAAAAGTATTGAACGTGCCTACTGAAATTTCTTCAATACTTTGTGGAAAAAGCCTTTGTTTGTAAAGACAGCTTCAAGACATTTCCTGTATGACAAAACGTATTTCACAGTATCAGGTGTGATTTTGGCCCATTGTTCTGGTCCCTCTTGTGAATCCTGATCTTTAGTTACTTCCAGAACTGTTTAATTGAAATTAATTGAATTGGCTGCCTTCAAGTCTTTCTGGAGCTTTTTGTCCGAATGGTCCTTGGCTCTTGGAATTGACTATCCTTCTGACTCCCTGGTCAGAAATATTGCGAGGAGATCCTGCATGGCATGTTTCTTCCACTTGCAGATAATGGCTCCCATGCTGCTTACTGAAGATTCTGAAGTTTTGAAATGCATCTGTAACCAGTTTCATTGATATGTTTTGCAACAATAAGGTTGGAAAGGTCTTGGGAGAGCTTTTTGCTTTTATCCATCATGAAATGTTTCTTGTGTGACACCATGATAATGAAAAACCTTTTTATAGCCCATCAATATACTAACCAAGCTTATATTAATTTGCACAGATAGAAAGGATAACAACTACTTACAGATTCCAGCTCGTTCCTTCCCTTTCCTTGCCTTAGTGCTTTTTCTTAGCTTGTTCAATACTTTTTCGCTGTGTTATTCCACTTCATTACACATGACTCTACTTATGGAGTTGTTTGAATTTTTTATGTGTGGATTACCTGAGTTATTACTAATGCCTGTGAAAATGTTGTAATCCCCGTATTCCACTTTTCAAGGGCCCTCTCCTCCATTGAGCCCTATACTTCCCACTCCCCCCCCCAGTTCGACACCCTTTAATCTGCTGATCCTTCTGCTCGTTTCCAAATATAAAAAAAAACTCTGCAACTCAACATTGGCCTGCCTGCCTCAGCTGCCTGTGAGGGGCTTTTCAGTTGTGCTGGATTACTGTTCACTGCAAAGCGACGCAAGGATGAGTGCAACTAACTTTGAAAATCAAGTACTGCTCAAACTTAAAGGAGAACTCCGGTGATTTTTCACATATCTCTATTTCTCAACGTCACAGAGTACTGTCGGTATGAACAAAACTGAAACAATCGGTTTTACCTAGCACTGGGAGCATGAACATGGCTGCCTTAGCTGCTGGCTGCAGCAACTCGAGCTAGGACCAAAGTCCTTTTCAGGCAAGTACCTCCACTCGGCGGCCATATTGCAACCCTTTTTGGGCACTTATCGTGCATCTATTTCGGCAGAAATGCGTTTGCGTAAGGCTTCACGACACCAATCTTGCTCCAGCAACGAGATCACAACAGATGATTGGCACGATGTCTTCACAGCACACCACATGATTGGCTCAATGTATTTTACAACACACCACATGATTGGCTCAATGTATTCACATGTCAACGTTTTGCCGCGGAAGGGTTGTGATATTTGTAGACAACTGACTAACCCCATGCATTACTATGGAGGATTTTTTGAGTGCTGTATCTCCTCATTAGAAAGTCTCTGGTAAAACTGGTTGTTCTGGTACACCCCCCCCCCCCCCCCCCCCACCAAAAAAAAAAAGTAACTTTTACTTAAAGTACATTTTAAATGAACTACTTTTTACTTTTACTTAAGTACATTTTTCAGATCGGTATTTTAACTTGTACTTGAGTAATATTTCATCATCAAGGTATTGGTACTTTTACTTGAGTACAATATTTTTGTACTTTTTCCACCTCTGGAAATAATGTATTTTCTTTAAAATATTCATATAAAATACAGCATGCAAACAGTGACTATAAAAATAGGTTTGTCTGATGAGTCTCATAAAGGATAACTATTCTGCATTGGTTTGGAGTCACTAGGTCATATGGCTTGGGAGGTATTGAAAAAAGGAGTCTGTTTCTTAATAATCTGCATTGGTTTGGAGTCACTAGGTCACATGATGTCAAAGCTATTGACAAAAAAGACTATAAAGGTAATTCAGAAGGTAGCCTACTTTATAGACGGTCCCTAAGTAGGTCAAGTAGGAGCAAGTAGACAGCAAGTAGACAGGTCATCTGTTTGTACATTGTCTGCAAACACTGGGTGAAACCGGCTGCATTAAAAAAAAAAAAAAAAAAAAAGAATATCTGTCGAATATCAAATATCAAACTAACTTCACCTCGGTACAAAACGTTTAGGTAATGACAGTGGATCTAGTTATATGCATAGGTTATGATAATGTGTAGGCAGCGGAATAACTATTGGTTTCCGTTGGTGACTGCTGACTGAGATCACGGATGAGATGAAATAGATCCTGAAACTTCGCCTGGTCTGGAGCAGCCTAACACTTACTGCCAGCTCTTCATGTGAGTAGGAGCACAACACAAGTTATCCTGACATAAAGGTAATCACCACGCGGTTTAGCCTACATCGGATCGCTCCGATATTACAAAATATGTTAAGCCAGTCAAGCTTAACTGGCAGTTAAGAGATGAAGCGCCCAAACCGGTGACGTCGCATGCAACTGTAGGCTAGTTCGTCATCACCATGTTACAAAAAAAAAAAACCCTCAAACAATTCAACTAATCCTAAAAATAAGGTAGGCCTATGACCACTAGAAGCAATAGGTGACCCCAGTGCATAGCCTATGGAAGGCGAATGCAACCAGTAGGTGGCGATGACATTACTGTCCCTCCCTATGATTAGACATTCTGTGGCGGGACTGTCGAGGTCTGTAAGGAACAGAGTGAGTAGCCTAAGCTTTTTTGGATAGCCTATATGCTTCGTTAGAATGGAGAACAATGATAATAATATGATTTTTGTCTGTAAATAATTTGGACACGCCCATATCTTACAATGTTAGCCTTTATTACATTTCCAACGGACTTTGTCCACGTCTTGCCATTGCAACAGAAAGTAAACTCTGCAGCAGGAAGCAATCCATACCGATTGAAATGTTTCGTTTACTGTCTGGGCTACACTGTTCTTCCTCCTTCCTGATGGCTATTTCACGAAGGCAGAATTAGATAAATGATAAAGCGAGGCTTGACATAGCGTTGTCTGGTCATCCTAGCTCAACACGCCAATCCAGGATGGGTAGCCTAGTCGCGACTATGTCAAGCCAGGTGTAGCCTAAGTAGGCTACAGTAATTCAGGATATGTGCGCGTTCTCGTTTCTCCTCCAAAGAACCCACGGTTGGGATGAAAAAGACGCAGAAAATGGGGTTATTTACACAGTGAACAACCGCTTTTATATAGACCGCAGCGAATTAAAGCTTGTCTTTTGCGGAAACAGGGCTTTTTCTGTAAAACAGCGAGAGGATGGACCAACTGCACGTGTGAGCTTCCTTATCTCGGCACATTTTTCGCGGTGTTTGAAGATAAGAAAGTCGAGTAAGAAAGTGAGGAAATGTGTAGGCTTAGATTTTGATGCAGTAGGCTACAGACTAAACCACATGTTCCTTTCTCTGCTTTTACCGCATAGGCCAAATAAAATATAGCCTTCACTTAGAAAGATAATGGCAAACTATTCTGGCAACGTCTCGTTTCATAACTTGATTGCATTTTTGTCCGCTGGACCCAGGCCTATTCATCAAACGTCTAGCCTAGTAGGCCCTATGTTAATTATTAAGGCTACCAGTACCACAGTGAAGTGATCTCCTTAGGGTTTTACGATCTTGCTGAGTGCTGTTGCCATTTTTTGGTGGTTCTGTAAAATTTATTATAGCCTTAAGTAGGCTACTTGAGGCGTCTGAGGTGGAAAAGAGGCTGATATGCCTTTCTCACCAGTGAATAGGTATGCTTGGTCCAAATCAGGTCTTCAGTAATATGGACACTAGGATATTTGAAACTCTACCCTTTCCACCTGAGAGCCATTGATTTTGAGTGGTTGGTAAATCTTCTGAAATCTATAAACATTAGTAACATTGAGAAGCTTGTTGTCCTGGCACCAGACTGTCTACTTCATTCAAGCCTGCTCATTGTTCTTAGAAATGATGCCTAGGCCTTCTACTGCTGTGTCATCAGCAAACTTGACAATGATCTTACAGGGCGCTACACCAGGTGCGTAACTGAAGCGTTCCGTTCGTGACGCTATTTCTTCCTAACGTTCAAAACAATAGCCCAAACCGAACGGTCCAAAACATTTTTCCTGCAAGATAACTAATAATCATTATTATTGCAAAAAATAGAGAGCACATATGAAATGGAATAATTGTTATCGGGTACAATGATGCAGGTGAAACCCTGCAGACAGTGACTTTTCCAGTAAACACATCTACCCTCTGTACATTCACAATACATTTGAAACAGCTGCTTGGGATCAGACAGACAAATAAGAAATTTTAGCATGTCAATAATTAAAAACATGCACCAAGTGCTTCATAAATAATAATATGCCTATATCATGCTCTCTACTCTTGGCAAGACTATAGGTAACCATATTGTGCAGCTATATGTGTGAAAAGGGACACTAAAGATGTTCATTGGGCTTCAAAAGTGAGTTGGGAGTCCATTTTTACACCAAGATTTGTGACTGTTAAATACGTTTATTTTAACATTTAACAGATAAAGTCAGTATAGTGTGTGGAAAAGGAAAGTGTAATGCAAAATATGTCTAGGGGTGATCAAACAAAAGTGTAAAACGCAATGTCAGTGTGAGGAGCAATGGGCTGGGGCTCTCCCCAGCGGAGCAGCCACTAAAAGACCAGGAGCAAGGCAAGAGCTAGTCTAGAGGAATACGCCTGGATCAGGGGAATATAGGGCGGGGGGAATGTCTCTGATTTCGAACAAAGCTTTTTTTTCAATAGCCAATCGCAGAGAGGTGGCAGACCTTGTACTGGGTGTTTCATGAAAATACAGCGAACTAACAACCAAAACGATGGCGTTTAGTTTGCTTTTTTAGCCATGTCTGGCAGGGCCAGGTTAAGGTCATCTTAAGGCCCCCCCCCTATTTTTTTTTCAATATATATTACTATTATTATTATTATTATCAATATACATAACACAGAGAGAGGCAATACAATTATGACAGACATAATGTAAAAATGAAATTTGCATTTATATTGTGGAACCGTATAACCAACATACAATTGTACCAACATACAAAAAACAAGTAGCCTACAAACATGGGGCAATGCACACAAAAAAATCAACCATGAAATATTCCATTATTACCATCAATTACTTCAACTAAGGCTTGAAAACTGCCATTGGTACCTAGGTCAGACTAAAATGTGCAACTCCCGAACTCTGAACTCATGAAACATTGTAGCCTAGAGTTTGGCGCGCACGCACACAGCCACATCATGATTCATTGTAACACACTGTCTGCGCTACTGGTCAGGTGCGTCGAGTATGTGGGATGTTATACACTGTAACACGCAGCCCTAGCCAGCCACGACGTCAAATACATTGAAACACGCAGTCTAGCGCACACACACAGCCCAACCACATGAAATACAAACAAGGGGGGTGTCGCAGCCGATAACGGTAACGTTGGCAGGGACAGGGGTAGTATGCCTAGACGTGGACGTATCACTATTTTGATCCTCGTTTTGAAAAAAGTGAATGGGGCGCCTGCAGGAATGAATGCGATGGTACGCACACACCCACCTAACTTTCAACGCTTTGATAATATTTGTCCCGCTTTGATAATCTTTGATAATCTTGCCTACCTTGCGGCTTGCCCATTTGAAATAACTCCTCTCGCTTTGCTGTCTCCATCCTTTCTGTTTTCGTTGTTTAAAAAAATGTGTTATATCCATGATGAGTCTTGAGTTAATGAATTAGCTTATACCATTGTGTGCTGATAACCAGCATAGATAGTAATAGAAAACAACAAGCTAGCCTACAACTTCTGTAGAATGCCTGTGTGTATCTCTCCTGCTCAAACAAAAGGTGCGCGCGTGCATAGTTCTGCATTAAGTTGATTTTGATAACGTTACAATTAATGATGCAGTAACGTTACAATTTATAATTAATTAATGATGCAGTAACGTTACAATTAATAATGCAGTTAATGATATAGGCTACTGTGCAGAATTGAGAAGTTATGGTAACCTAGGCCAATTTGGTGTGAATACACGCACACAGGGGAAATTCTCTCTCGTTGTTGAGTAGCCTGGCTGATACGCACAGTGCGTACGGCCATGGTTTTGGCGCGCCTTACTGAGAACGTCTGGCTGAAGCGCTCTCTTTTTTCGAGATCCGCTTTCATATTTCCTAATTGTCTCATGCAAAGCCATTGTTGTTTGTGATAGCATGCATTGATACGGGCAAAGACAGGTGACGATAAGACACTTGTTTTCTTTTGTCCCGCGCCGGGGCCCCCTAGTGGCCGGGGCCCGGGGCAGCAGCCCCTTTGCCCAATGCACAAACGCGGCCCTGATGTCTGGTTAGCCTTTGCTCAAATGAGACATAACTTCTGCAGCGGTTTAAAGCAAATGTTGTTACGAACTTCAATTTCTTCAAAAATCGATTCTAAAAATGCTTCAATTACGTTTGTTTCGGCAGCCATTTCGCACTGGTTTCAGTAGGAACTTTTGCCCATGAACACAACGGAATTGAGATCAGTGGGCGTCTCTGAAGCCGTTTCCCGGTTGCGAAGGTATTGGCCCAGAAGTTCGTTCAGCATTATGCAAGCTTCTGGGTACTCAGATTAGGCATAAGAGAGTCCATTATCCATGAGGTCTTTTTATAGCAACATCCATTACTCCCAGCACCAATGGGCACACTCCATGCTCTGCAGATGGCAGCACAGACCAAAGGGGGCAGAACCCCAACAGGCATTAGAAAAGGTGTAATACCGGGAATCGCCAGCAGGGCCGGAACACATTCAAACAAGACAAAGCATACATTGGAGAAACAGAAAGATCTAAAAGTCCATAAAAATATCACATTACCTAGCTCAGCTCCCTCAGATAACATATCCTAAAACCCAGCGATAAAATGGTGCATATCAACTTATTTCAAAGGTGAGTTTTCCAAAGCTGTCAATGCACCTCCTATTGTTTGCTCCTGGGATGGTAAGTAGGCCATTCATCTTGCAGACTTTGTACCAAAAAATATAATTATTGGAACTTCCTTAGGCCTACCTCAGAAGGTCTGTCTGTCTCTATGTGTGTGTATTGCGCATGCAGATAACTTAAAAACTACTGGCCTGATTTACTGCAAATTTTCAGACAATGAAAGGAGAGAATTACAAATATAAATGGCAAAGTGCCACATGTGCGGGCTTTGGTGTTCTTGTTAGGAGGTCTGATATTCACGGGCTGATCAACCTCTTGATCATGTGAACTGTTGATTAATTACTCTACCTCATGATGGTATGACCCCATTGTGGGCCCACTGTCACATGTTGCTGCTACAGCAATTTTTGATTATATCTCTAACCTTTTACCTTTTCACAGGAGAAACTCAGGAAACGTAATTAATGTGTCCATTGTCATGTCTTGATTGATTCACTCTGGGGGGTCTCACGGAAGCAAAGGTCTCCTATATTGTGGGTATATCAACCTACTATTGCATTGAACTGAAACTTTTCCATATTAAGCGGAGTCAGATTTATTAGGTTAACGGGTTCTATAATCAATTGTTATATTTCCAACAGCACACGGAAAGCTTCATGATTTCCTTCAACCACTTTCAGTTCCCTCATTGGTCCTGAAAAGTGACGTCATTACATTCTAAGGTAACACTTTACTTGACAGTATTGACAGAAGAGTGACATGACACTGTCATGAACACATGACACTGTCATGACACATGAAACCTAATCCTAACCTCTAACCCTTATCCTAACCCCAACCCTTACCCCAATCCTACCCCTGGGTTATTTTAATAGTTAAAATTAACCCAAATCTAATCTTTACCCTAACCCCAACCCTAATCCCAACCCCAATCCTGGGTTATTGGACTACATAAAGGAAACCCTGATACCTTTTTCCACCATAGAGTGTCATAGTTTACTGCATGGGAAGGTGTACCATATTTATTTTTTCAACTGGAGGGGTGTTCCGTTATAAGTTTAGGGCCCCCAAAGGGCTGATAGTAGTTTGGCTATCAGCAATGGTGCAGTTCCTCATGTTCTAGACAGAACTTCCTAACCCTAAAACTAACCCAAACCTAATCCTTACCCTAACCCCAACCCTTACCCCAATCCTACCCCTGGGTTATTTTAATATTTCAAATGAACCCAAACCTAATCTTTACCCTAACCCCAACCCTTACCTCAACCCCAATCTTGGGTTTTTGGATGGTATAAAGGAAACCCTGATACTCACCTTTTTATTTTACCGGAGGTCCTCCTGGAGATCTGTCCATATGTCACCTGTAAAAGAGAAAAGTCACATTAGTTTACATACAGGAGAAACCTATTTCAGGTACCGACAAAAAAGAGAGAATACATATTAGCTAACACACAGGAAACACCTATTTGGGTACCTGTAAAAGAGAAAACACATTAGTCAACATACTGGAAACTAATCATAGGGATGTATAACATAAATACATACACTTACCTTTTTCTGAGCCCATAAGGCACTTGGGAGATTCAAAGATTTGTGTGCCAGTGCATTCTGGTCACTTTTCAGCAGCCAGAGCTTGTTCCCCTAACCTAACCCTAATCATAACTCTAAACCTAACCCTAATATGTCATGACAAAAACCGAATGTCAATAACAGAAGCGTTATGTCATAAATGTTTATGACTTGTTTATGACACGTTCATGACAGTGTCATGTCACTCTTATGTCGATACTGTCAAGTAAAGTGTAACCCATTCTAAACTGTGAGAAAAAGATGTTCATTTCCTTAAAGGTCTCATCTCATCGTTTTTTCATTAATTTTGCAGTGGTCTGTAGTATTGATGAATGGCCTGTGAGCCGGTTTTGGTGAAAAAAATGCTGTCCTGCGTCTGTTTCATGCTGTTCTAGTTTGGTGGGGAAGGTGGGCGGGGAGGAACGACTGGATTTCGCCTCTAGTCATGAATATTAATGACATGCTAATGAATTCACCTCTGATTGGCTAACAGTACTGTGACGCTTCCTCCAGTGCGTCCTCATCCGATTCTGCCTGTGCTATGCTCCATATTCAACTTTACAGTGCTAAAACCTGGCTAAAACTCGAGTCAAAACTGTTGCATAAAATGTCTTCGGAGATACAACTTCATGTGTTTGATCCTAGTATTCGAGTAGGAAGAAGAACCGCTTCCCGATCGTTTGTCGGTGAACGTTGGTTTAATAGAATGGTAACAATTGCCTGTCAGCTTAAAATTTATCCTAAAAGAGGTAAACGTTTGTGACAATCGTCATCTTGCTTTCAAGTAATAAACAGTTGGAAACGTTTTAAAATAAAGACCTATTTCTTTACACAGTCAAAAGTCTTTGCAATCTTCCTAGTAGATATTTTATTTCACAACACAGGTAAGCACCCTAAATGCAGTTCAGCCACTGACCTAGCCTGCTAATGCTATCGGAATAGCTAGATAGTTATGGTTTGAATTACATGATACTATCATTGAAAGACCACTTGGTCATAGCCCAATATATAGATAGATCTAAATGCAAACACGCCTACCTAGCTATATTTTGCTGGAATTGTACCAGAATGCCTACAGAAGCAGAGAATCTGTGCTACAAGACTTCTCCGGTAATGAGAACTATGGCTTTGATAGCCTGACATTGGCAGAGGTTAGCCTACTCAAGTTGTTTTCTGTCACGTATGACAGAAAAAGTAGCCTACTATAGGAATCTTATAGTATTTTGGGACTAAATATTACAGTAATCTTATAGGAATACTATAGTATTTGGACATACTATAGGTACTATAAGACTACTATAGAAAAACTATAGCGGTTACAGGATATTATAGAGTTATTAGTAGTACTTCTACAGTATGTCCCAATTTTTCCTATAAGATTACTATAATATTTTGTCCCAAATATTATAAGATTCCTATACTACTTTTTCATAAGGGGATTGCTCATGTGGTTAGAAAAATGGGCAACACCAGTACCCCTGTTGTCTGTATGACCCTGTACCCAGGATTAGAACCAGTCTGCCTTAGCATAATGTACTCCCTTCAAAATGCACTAAACATTCGACTATGACGACTATGGCCCTCTGTGAGACAGAAGATATGAAAGGTAAGATAAACCTTTAGCTTAAAAGGGACAAAAACTGATGAAACTCCTAAAACAAATATACAAAACAGGTCAATTGTCTATAAACAACTTTATTATATTTACATACAGCAGTAGTACTCAAAGTGTGGTCCGCAAGCTCTCTCAAGTGTTCCACAAGTAGATGTGGTAAAATATAATAGATGAGTTGTTTGCAATATTGAACCAACTTGTATGTAAATCCAAACAGTTCTGCAACACTGATGTAACCTATGCCAGTTTAAATCATACGAATCCTCTGACACCATAAGCAAGGTGCAAAGACAATAAGCAAGGTGGTTCAGTAAGAAGGCCTATTGTGTAATATACTGTTGAAGTAGGTCTACTGTTTTTTTTTTTTTTTGCTAGGTGGTCCGTGAAACACTGACAAATAGTAATATTGCAGTCTATTAAAATAATGCAAACACAAAACAAGAACATCCAAACTATGCACAGAATTAATAATGTCTTCTTTTTGCCAGATGATGCAGACATTTGGCCTACAGATCCTTTGTAAGATAGTGCTGGGATTATTTAGGGAAAAAGGTCTGAGTTGTTGTTTTGGCTTGTATTGTCCTGGGGATCCGAAGGGACAACACACAAAACACATTCGTTGGCTGTGATGATTTTATAACATTGCTCTTTGATTGCGCTGGGCCATAGGTGGAGCCATCAGGTGTTATTGTGGAGATGTCGCTTTCATCCTCCTCCTCCTCTTGATCAACCCGAGGTCTTCTAGCTGGCCTTGGATGAACAGGCTTGATGGCAGTAGAGGTAGCAGGCCCCCATGCCCATGGTGTATCCAAAGTGCTTGTATCAATACTCATACTTTTCATGAAGTATTCTGTTTGGGTACCTAAAGTAAATAAATATGTATTACTGTCAAGTTACAAGATACTAATAGTACACAGGACATTCACTATCTCACAAAACTGTACTGGTACAATGGAAACAAAATTATTTTAGTGAATGTGGTAAAGTGTATGATGTACTAAGTAGCACACCCACAAGAAGACATTCGGTAATATCAATTCTATCTGTTATGCAATTCATGGGTTTCATCAGGTCCATTTACACAGGTGTATTAATCAAGCACCATGCAGTCTGCATTCATAATCGAGGTGCTTGATTTTATACACCTGTGGAAAGTGACCTGAAGAAACCCATGAATTGACTTTCCAAAACATTGACGAGCACATAAGAACCTGTATTAGCCTACTAGAAAAAGACTTCTAGAAACTAACTAGTACAACAATAAAAGTTAGATCACAAACCTCGTCCACCTCTCACCATACATTCACACACCATCTTAAGGACTGGCTTTTGAGCATACAAAAATGTGAGCACTTCTCATAATACATTAATGTTGGTCTGCCTCTATAGTTTAGCTGTCCTGTAACCCATGGTGTATGTATGATAGATAGATGGATAGGTGGTTACTTTATTGATCCCTTAAGGGTTGTTTGGCTGTATGGTTATATGTCTTATGTTTTAAATGTTTTATTGGAGCTAGTATTATGGCATTATGTTCTATTGCTGTATGTCAATTGCTATGTGATTTAATATGGGTTTTTTTTAGCCACCATGTGCCTAGTATAACATCTTGCCAATGGACTACATTTGAAAATTAGCCTGCTGGCTAACACTGGCACATTTACATAAATGTTGATCAATGTGCACTGTCCTTTAAATAAATAAATGAAATGAAATGAACCTTTGCTTCTAACGTGATGACCTAATGTAGGCTAGAAAGCTGTGTAGCCTGACATGAGGATGTGCTCTGGAAGACATACACACTAAGTAAACAGCAAGTAATCAAACAAAACATCATTGTATGTCAATGTAATAATGGCAAGAAGACATAAATTAGACTGAAGTGTAAATACCTGAGCTCTAGTGATAGCAAATTAGCCTAATAGTGCAGGGGTATTGTGTTTTTGATTTTCCCTGTTTAGACTAGAACAATACCCGTACTTAGTTGAGCATAAAATATTGTTGCTAATATTATTATTTGTGGTTTAACGCTTAGGTTAGAAGATTATAGGTTCAACAAGCTAAATCTCTGGGTGGTGTGGTCAGTTTCTTATGAGTGTAGCTACACCAGGCACGTAACTAAAGCATTCGTTCGCGTTATGTACTGCAACAATTAGCTTCCAATAGGCCTAATCAATGGAAGTAGCTACACCTGGCGTGTTAGTAGCCTGTAGGCTACGTTCGGGAAAATAGACCATTCCTCTAATGGATTTTACCAGAGTCCTTCCTCTTAGGCATTCTCTGATTTTACACGTCGCGAACAGAACACTTCAGTTACGTGCCTGGTGTAGCTTCCTGTAATATAGGCTAGCCTAAGCCTAGCTTGTACCCTTTTCATGCATGCTAACGTGAAGAATATGAACATGCTATTTTGTAACAGACGTTAGGTGGAAAAGTTTGTTTGTACTTACAGCCTGTGAGCTGGTGGTCGATCGTCATGACGGTACAGAACCAGGTTTTCAGAACATCGATGCAAAACCACTTTCTAAGGCAGTGAGTGTGGTCGAAATGATTGGAACACAGAACTAATGTTGCACTACTTCGGTGGTGGTGTTCCAACGATAAATCCCAACCATTTCTTCCTCAACTCATGTTTCTAAGGCAAGACATGCAATAAAACAGGCACGACTTTTTTTCCGCCATGTTGGCAACTTGCTGTTAGCTCCTACTAGCTGCAGAGAGACAATCCCCTAGCCGCAAAATCTTCCAGTCTTCCTGTAGGCGGTCACAAGCCAAGGTGGGCGAGGCCATGAATAGTCAGTTTCCCTTCGGCGTCATTGGGAAGGGCTCTTTCTGATTCGCTTGTTTTTCCGTGTATTTTCTTTCATTGGCTAATGCGGGCAATGGGGGTAGAAGATCATTTTCACGTGCAGCATGCATATGCAACTTGGAGTGAGCTATAGTATTTCAAAAGTAACAAGTATTAAACGGTTTCTCAGTGAATGTGACCTTTAACAGTATAGGGCACAATCAGTTTTAAATGGGTTGAGTAGCAATAGCCTCATTTTAAAGGGTTTTAATTTGTAATTCAAAACTCACTTTCTGTGATTTTGTACTGTATGTCGATTTGGGTCTCTGATGCTTCAACATACACTCCACACAAGTGCGACACAAACCGGGCATTGAGTTTTTGTGGGTTAGTTGATGTCAGCTTCTATGAGCTATTCAGATTGCTTCCTTATTTTAAAGCTGCAGTTGGCAAGATTGTTTTTGATCATATTCACTGAAACCGACACTATGCTCCGACAGAACAACATAAATGGTTTTAGAAAAAAAACACACTTCTACCTCCACCTAGAGCCTGTTATTTGTTTTGCAAAAATCCACAGCTCCTGGTTCTTCTGGTCCAATCAGAGCAGGGCTGTGTGAGAAATGACTGTCAATCCATACGCGTAGATTACGGGGGGGACGGGTGGGATATGTCCCCACCACTATTTATCATTTGAATTTTGTCCCCACCACTTCTAAAAATGTGCAAACCAATTGCGACCGAAAAAATCCCCACATACTGAAATCATCGAGTCTAAACCATGCGATAGGCGCGCACAATGACATCCTCACAGCATGCACACCTGCCTAGATATGTGTGGATCGAGTGTTGCGCGGTTAAGGTTTTTTAACATCCGCACCCACCCGACCCTCCGGTCATGTAATGCCTGCTAGAGTTGACTGTAGCTCGGAATGCAATCGGTTGCCATAGTAGGCTATCCCAAAATCCAGCGATAAAACAAAGCATGAACTCATGAGCGTCGGTCTGCCCTATATGTATATCCTCTGATTGTAATGTTTACAGATAGGCTATCTAGGCGATATTTGTAACATTTATTTTGTATTTGGCCTGTTATAAAATCATGTAGGCCTATTGAACAATTTAAACACATTGTGAACCCCAAAGTTGGAGACATGCATATAGCCATTGCTGCAAATTTAAAACCGGATTACTCTGGAATGGCTAACTGTACAGGGGAGTGCTTTAAACTTTAATTAAAATTACACCTTTGTGTTCGGTAAGGTCTGCTGTTTATTCTGATATATGGTTTGTCATGTGTTGAGGGAAAGTTCGCGAAGCCAAGATGTAGGGAGACGGGTGCAGAAAATAGGCTATGATTAAATTAAAGTTCGGCTACTTTTCTCGCGAACCGTTTACCACAACAACTAACCACCAACATCGTTTAAAAACTGAGAAACAGCTCGTTCGTGTGATACATGTGATGTCTGTGATGAATAGGCTACTCCGCAAGTAGTTCAGCAAATTTGGGTGGGACAGAAATACCTTACAGAGCAGCAGATCAGGGCTGGCCATATCGGCTCTGATGTACATTGATTTAAATGCATCGCTTCACTACCCAACACGCGAACAAGAAAGAAAAGAAAAATAGAAACCAATGAGCTTATGTCGCGATTTCCGATAGGCCTAGGCCTAGAGAAAAGACAGCTATTGGTAACCTAACAAGTAGGATTTGCTTTGCCTACTCTGCTGTTTGATTGTCCCAAACTTTGAGACGACCCATACTCGCATTAACTGAATCTTATCAACCCGAACTGCGATGTTCCAAACAGAGTGACAGGATGCAATGCCTAATAATCTCACTGCCTACGGCATAACTGATACAGTGCGCCTAGGCCTACTGTTAAACACCTGAAAAATATTAAGCTGCTGTTTTCTTTTCATGACGAGCACTAGGCCTACGCTTGAATGATTTATGACTGAATGGAACGTTGCATTTTTAAGCGCCAGAACTGCTTATCACGTTGTGTGACAAAGTTTACACCAACCATCATCTTCTAATGTAGGCCTATCCTTATGTTGAGATGTCAATTCTCTTTGCCCTAGGCTATCATTTGTGCGTGAAGCATGTTTTAATTAAGACAGTACACAAGCTATTTTTATTGTTGAATGATTTCATGAATGAATTGTATGCACAGTGCGTAGGCTACAGGATTAGGGCTGGCGGCGCCACTGACCAAGGCCACAGTAGCCTGTGAACCTCCGATTTTCAAAGGGGAATCACGGCCAACGCAGGGGGCAACTCTTCTCTTCAATTTCCCTTCCAAATTACTTTTTATTGTCTGAAGACATCTATCGCAAGAATCTAACATTCTAAGCAACAGCAAAGCAAATGCAAGCTAACCAAAGTGCAGTCGGTTCTCCCACCATGGTTTTGGAAATCACACACCTGCTGCATCTGATGGCCCACGCATAATAAGGCCTACGCCTAGGCACGTCCCTGTTGCACGTCACATTAATAGCTGATGCTGCCTCCCCAAAATTCCGCATCATGTGAACAGATCAGCAGGCCTGCAAATTTTCACCTCGTTTTCAGACACACGTTGCAGCAAAAAGACGTCTCATTGTTTTTTTTTGTCGGGTCGGGTCAGGTTCGGGTAGTTAATCAGTGCATATTGAGGGTCGAGTGGGTGCAGATTGACTCTCCTGATGGGTCGGGTGGGTGCGGATGGTAAAAAATCTTACCCGGCGCAACACTACTGTTGAGCATATTGTAATGCAGCGTTGAATGGATGAATAGCTTACTTAAGGGTAGCCTACCCTGCACTTTTCAAAACACACTCAAGCTTATGGTTATTGTCCCCACCACTTCTAAAAACAAACTGACGCCCTTGTGTCAATCACAGTCTGGTGCGCACTGACGAGCACAAACTCGATGAGAGGGTGCTCGGTGGTAGTGGGGGGGGGGGAGCATGAGAGTTGTAAACATTCAAAATTTTGGCTAAGTCCCCATAATCTGTCAGACTTGCCAACTGCAGCTTTAATGTCACAATAGAGGAAATTTGAATATTACCATCCCTCAATCTGAAGATTCCCACCCACTAGGATAGGTGCTTGTTGTCGGAGATCAGCTATTTTGGTTGAATCGTTTCCAATGAGCACCGCATGCGGAAGAGTGTCAATATGCAAAATATCCAAACCCACCTGATATCATCCATATTTCAAGTAGGCCTGTATACAAAAACACCCCTGCACTCAGTCTTGTTTGCATATAACCAACATATACCATATAGCCTATGCTGGAAGTGACTCGTTCTTGTTGGCATATAACCCACATATACCATATAGCAGTGGTCACCAAACTACGGCCCGCCACCTCATTTTGGGTGGCCCCTCAAAACATATCTGTGGTATGTAGCATCCGGCCCGCACGGGAGTACGACATCGTCAAACTATAACCTCCGCAATTCCACCTATTCATTCTCTATGGCGAGTCTTAAAGGTCTCATCTCATCGTTTTTTCATTAATGTTGCAGTGGTCTGTAGTGTTGATGAATGCCCTGTGAGCCGGTTTTGGTGAAAAAAATGCTCCTGCGTCTGTTTCATGCTGTTCTAGTTTGGTGGGGAAGGTGGGCGGGGAGGAACGACTGGATTTCGCCTCTAGTCATGAATATTAATGACATGCTAATGAATTCACCTCTGATTGGCTAACAGTACTGTGACGCTTCCTCCAGTGCGTCCTCATCCGATTCTGCCTGTGCTATGCTCCATATTCAACTTTACAGTGCTAAAACCTGGCTAAAACTCGAGTCAAAACTGTTGTACAAAATGTCTTCGGAGATACAACTTCATGTGTTTGATCCTAGTATTCGAGTAGGAAGAAGAACCGCTTCCTGATCGTTTGTCGGTGAACGTTGGTTTAATAGAATGGTAACAATTGCCCGTCAGCTTAAAATTCCTCCTAAAAGAGGTAAACGTTTGTGACAATCGTCATCTTGCTTTCAAGTAATAAACAGTTGGAAACGTTTTAAAATAAAGACCTATTTCTTTACACAGTCAAAAGTCTTTGCAATCTTCCTAGTAGATATTTTACTTCACAACACAGGTAAGCACCCTAAATGCAGTTCAGCCACTGACCTAGCCTGCTAATGCTATCGGAATAGCTAGATAGTTATGGTTTGAATTCCATGATACTATCATTGAAAGACCACTTGGTCATAGCCCAATATATATATAGATCTAAATGCAAACATGCCTACCTAGCTATATTTTGCTGGAATTGTACCAGAATGCCTACAGAAGCAGAGAATGTGTGCTGCAAGACTTCTCTGGTAATGAGAACTATGGCTTTGATAGCCTGACATTGGCAGAGGTTAGCCTACTCAAGTTGTTTTCTGTCACGTATGACAGAAAAAGTAGCCTACTATAGGAATCTTATAGTATTTTGGGACTAAATATTGCAGTAATCTTATAGGAATACTATAGTATTTGGACATACTATAGGTACTATAAGACTACTATAGAAAAACTATAGCGGTTATATTATAGAGTTATTAGTAGTACTTCTACAGTATGTCCCAATTATTCCTATAAGATTACTATAATATTTTGTCCCAAATACTATAAGATTCCTATACTACTTTTTTGTAAGGGGATTGCTCATGTGGTTAGAAAAATGGGCAACACCAGTACCCCTGTTGTCTGTATGACCCTGTACCCAGGATTAGAACCAGTCTGCCTTAGCATAATGTACTCCCTTCAAAATGCACTAAACATTCGACTATGATGACTATGGCCCTCTGTGAGACAGAAGATATGAAAGGTAAGATAAACCTTAAGCTTAAAAGGGACAAAAACTGATGAAACTCCTAAAACAAATATACAAAACAGGTAAATTATCTATAAACAACTTTATTATATTTACATACAGCAGTGGTACTCAAAGTGTGGTCCGCAAGCTATCTCAAGTGTTCCACAAGTAGATGTGGTAAAATATAATAGATGAGTTGTTTGCAATATTGAACCAACTTGTATGTAAATCCAAACAGTTCTGCAACACTGATGTAACCTATGCCAGTTTAAATCATATGAATCCTCCGACACCATAAGCAAGGTGCAAAGACAATAAGCAAGGTGGTTCAGTAAGAAGGCCTATTGTGTAATATACTGTTGAAGTAGGTCTACTGTTTTTTTTTTTTTTTTGCTAGGTGGTGTGTGAAACACTGACAAATAGTAATATTGCAGTCTATTAAAATAGTGCAAACACAAAACAAGAACATCCAAACTATGCACAGAATTAACAATGTCCTCTTTTTTGCCAGACGATGCAGACATCTGGCCTACAGATCCTTTGTAAGATGGTGCTGGGATTATTTAGGGGAAAAGGTCTGAGTTGTTGTTTCGGCTTGTATTGTCCTGGGGATCCGTAGGGACAACACACAAAACACATTCGTTGGCTGTGATGATTTTATTACATTGCTCTTTGATTGCGCTGGGCCATAGGTGGAGCCATCAGGTGTTATTGTGGAGATGTCGCTTTCATCCTCCTCTTGATCAACCCGAGGTCTTCTAGCTGGCCTTGGATGAACAGGCTTGATGGCAGTAGAGGTAGCAGGCCCCCATGCCCATGGTGTATCCGAAGTGCTTGTATCAATACTCATACTTTTCATGAAGTATTCTGTTTGGGTACCTAAAGTAAATAAATGTGTATTACTGTCAAGTTACAAGATACTAATAGTACACAGGGCATTAACTATCTCACAAAACTGTACTGGCACAATGGAAACAAAAATATTTTAGTGACTGTGGTAAGGTGTATGATGTACTAAGTAGCATACCCACAAGAAGACATTCGGTAATATCAATTCTATCTGTTATGCAATTCATGGTTTTCATCAGGTCCATTTACACAGGTGTATTAATCAAGCACCATGCAGTCTGCATTCATAATCGAGGTGCTTGATTTTATACACCTGAATGAATACACCTTGACTGGAAAGTGACCTGAAGAAACCCATGAATTGACTTTCCAAAACATTGACGAGCACATAAGAACCTGTATTAGCCTACTAGAAAAAGACTTCTAGAAACTAACTAGCACAACAATAAAAGTTAGATCACAAACCTTTGCTTCTAACGTGATGACCTAATGTAGGCTAGAAAGCTGTGTAGCCTGACATGAGGATGTGCTCTGGAAGACATACAAAACACTAAGTAAACAGCAAGTAATCAAACAAAACATCATTGTATGTCAATGTAATAAGTTATGTGCCTGGTGTAGCTTCCTGTAATATAGGCTAGCCTAAGCCTAGCTTGTACCCTTTTCATGCATGCTAATGTGAAGAATATGAACATGCTATTTTGTAACAGACGTTAGGTGGAAAAGTTTGTTTGTACTTACAGCCTGTGAGCTGGTGGTCGATCGTCATGACGGTACAGAACCAGGTTTTCAGAACATCAATGCAAAACCACTTTCTAAGGCAGTGAGTGTGGTCGAAATGATTGGAACACAGAACTAATGTTGCACTACTTCGGTGGTGGTGTTCCAACGATAAATCCGAACCATTTCTTTCTCAACTCATGTTTCTAAGGCAAGACATGCAACATTGATGTGTTATTGCCAGAAATAAAACAGGCACGATTTTTTTTTCCGCCATGTTGGCAACTTGCTGTTAGCTCCTACTAGCTGCAGAGAGACAATCCCCTAGCCGCAAAATCTTCCAGTCTTCCTGTAGGCGGTCACAAGCCAAGGTGGGTGAGGCCATGAATAGTCAGTTTCCCTTCGGCGTCATTGGGAAGGGCTCTTTCTGATTCGCTTGTTTTTCCGTGTATTTTCTTTCATTGGCTAATGCGGGCAATGGGGGTAGAAGATCATTTTCACGTGCAGCATGCATATGCAACTTGGAGTGAGCTATAGTATTTCGAAAGGAACAAGTATTAAATGGTTTCTCAGTGAATGTGACCTTTAACAGTACACATGTAATACGCTTTTTGTCCACTGGTGGTTGTTTTGGCGCTGCTTCGAGTTTGCCATCAAAAACGGAATGAAATGTACAGGTCTACCTGCAAACAAAGTAAGAGGCCTATGCTGACTGCATCAGTGCTCAAAGTATTCTAAAAGTTTATCCATTAATTGTTAATAACTAACTAATAATAGGCCTACTAACGTTTTATTAGTAGGCCTATTATTTAATTTGAGCTACATTTTACACTGATCTGGCATGACGGCAATATAAAGACAGCTAACAATGGTATTAAATTGCAATAATCTACTGTATGATTAAATGTAATAGAATATTCAACTAAGGTAGACTGCTGTTCACAGCACTAAGCTATTTATGGTTACTGATATACTCCGAGTTTCTGGCCCTCTCTTAGAGCCAGGCATAGTGAGCTGGCCCTCGGAAGAAAAAGTTTGGGGACCACTGCCATATAGCCTATGCTGGAAGTGACTCGTTCTTGTTGGCATATAACCAACATATAGCCTATGCTGGAAGTGACTCGTTCTTGTTGGCATATAACCCATATACCATATACATATACCATATACAGCCTATGCTGGAAGTGACCCAGCCCATCTGTTAGTAGGCAGCCAATTTCACATTTATGCACATGCCAGTGACTATTTTAAAGTGCTTTTAAACTTTGGAACAGGCTACATTACCTGTACTGGGCTTTTATACCGAGCCAAATAAAGTTTTACCCATTATCATTTAACATTGTTAGGCTATGTTTAACATCAATAGTAGGCATCTACATGAACTTTGATTCTGCTATGGTTATGGTTATTGTATTTAGCAGACCTTTTGGATAAACTCCAGTAACTTGACTATTAGGCTTCTTAACTACGTAATTTCAAATAGACCAGGCAATGACGTTTGTCACACATTCTTCATTATTCCTCCATAACATATTGCATTTCCTCATACCTCATATTCCCTGTTTTTTTTGCCATGGTGCCCGTTGCTGACCAGGACCTCCTGGCACTGCTGTACAATCCTAGTCAGCCAGGTCGTACTCCACTTTGGCGGCAACACAGCGAAGACCCTCTTATCCTTATTGTCCTTTTGATATCTTACAGGTTGGGTCGTTATTGCCCATAACACGCTAGCATTTTGCTAATTCATTACGTCATTTACAGGTTTGAAAGGCTTTTTAGAACAAAGAACAAATTTAGAACAGTGTGTATTTTCTTTGCCCCCCCCCCCTTTTTGAATGCAACATTCAAATTTCTAAAGGAAAAAATTATATCCTGAGAAAAAAGTGGATTTTGAGGGGTACAGCTCCATAGACCTCCATTCATTCTGCACTTGCCCACGAGTGCCCTCACGTGGAACCAGAGGAGGAACTGCCACTCTCTGTAAACTGCCGGTTTCAAGAAATGAAAAGGTCATAAGTACTCGTTCATTCAACTTTAGATCTAAAATCTATATTGAACTTGCATAAACTACAATACAATCTATGATTCTTCCACGACAAGCAGGTGAAAGAGATAAATTTAGCCGTCTAGCTCCATAGACCGCCATTCAACCTGCGCTCGCCCGCGATCACCCCCAGTGGAATTCTAATGGAACTGCAACCAATTCTGATACAATGGGGCTTAATATCTATAACATCTGCGACCTCCTGACCCCTTACACTCCTTCCTGCTCACTCAGATCCTCTGACCAAAACCTCTTGACCATAGACATAATATACATAGACGCCGCATCGACCGCTACTCCTTACTAACGCTGATGAGATTTGGAGCCGCCATCTTGGACCGGTCATCCACTCCACTCAGTGTAATCTGTTTGGCCGGTGAGATGAGCTGTCAGCGCACTTAATTAATCATATCTCACTGAATACCGAACAGATTCTCACGCGGTTTTTTTTGCTGCAAAGGTCATACATGTAGCTATGATACAGGACACACGATTTAGCGTATTTTAATATTCATAGTGGGTTTAACAGTGATAGAATATTCTTATATATGATAAAGTGACCTGACGTCCGATATCAAAACTGGGAACATAATCCATGTTTGACAGCATAGACAAAACTAGTTTGATACAAGTTTAACGAGTTAAATATAGTTCACAGTTGACAGAAAAGTTCCATCAACAGCATTATTCACAGTCCACAGAAAGGTTCCATAAACATTTAAGTGAGATCAGTGCCATTCAGACATCTGAGGGGTATTCCAAGTAGGCCTATGTGGTTTAGTGACAAACTTGGGTAAATTGACTCAGAATAAGTTGAAAACATCCCAGTAGAAAAGCTGTATGATACAGGAAACATGGTTGTGTCTATTTTAATATTCATAGTGGGCTTAACAGTAATAGAATATTCTGATATATGATATATTATAAAGTGATGACATCCAATATAAAAACTGGGAACATAACTAATCCACGTTTGACAGCATAGACAAAAACTGGTTTGATACAAGTTTTAATGAGTTAAATTTACAGAAAAAAATCCATTAACATTTTCAGTTCAGTGCCATCAAAAATAAAGTGATGAACAGACATTGGTGTGGCATAAAGGAAATGGAGTAACTGGGTTCAATATCAACAGCATTTGTTAGACAAGTTCCATAAATATCGTAAAGTGCAAGTTTGTAGGTTTGTTTCTGATCCTTAAAAAACAGACATTGGTTTGGCATAGTAAGTGTAACAGTTCATCAATTCAAGACAAAAAGGTGACTTGTCACTTGTACAGTGTCAATGGGTTCATCAACAGCATCTGTTATTTACAGTTCACAGAAAGGTTCCAGCCCCAATGAAGAGATTAAATAAAAAGGAATTAAGAAACATTTTAGAAACTGCTAAGATCAACCCGTTCATTGCAATCAGTAAAGAATCAGGGAGTGTCTTCACAGGCTCAGTGAGACAGAGTTACCGTCATGCAGTTGGTTCTATGATTTCGACAACTGGTGCATGTCATTTTGTATGTTCCCACCTTGCTAAAATTGCTTGGGTACACTTTGGCTGAGAACAAAAGTGCTTCAGACAGCAGGTGGGCAAATAAGATGGCATAGTAAACTGGGTAAACTCCATAAAAGAGGACTGAGTCAACCAGACGATGGGAAAATGGGACACAGAGTGGCGAATGCAGGTGATGAAGGTGGAGCTCATAAATCAAACATTCAGTCACAGTGTAGCAAATGCCCTGCAGTACTGCAATGAAGAGCTGCACCTTCCTCAGTTCCAGGGGTGTGAGGAGACCGTTCAGTTCATTCACAGTCTTCTTGAACAAGGCAGTTGTTCTGGAGATACAAAATAATAAATAAATGAATGAAAAGGAATTTGAGAGGCATCTTATTCTTGTTAGGGTAAATGACATGTGAATAATACAGTGTTGGGCAAGCTACTTCGAAATTTTAGTGAGCTAAACTATCAGTTACTCTGCCATGAATAAAAAACTACACAAAACTACCACCCAGTCAAATGTATTAGTAGCCTAACACAAACACAGCAGTAGGCTAGTTCACTACATAGGAAGCTACTTTAAATTGAGCTAATTTCACATGACAAGAAAAGTGTAGCTTGTCTGGCTAAGCTACTTGATAAATAAAGAAGTTGAGCTATTGAAAAGTTACTTTATTCAGGAAATAGTGAGGCTACCACCAACACACTTAGGCTACAAGTAGCAGCTAGCGATTGCCCAATAGGCTAGTCTGTGCCACTAAAATTCGCCGGCCAAATCTAGTATGATTTATTTCTACAATAGCCTTCTTGTGTCAGTTGTAATCTAAGTCAGTGTTATGGAATATGACTTATCAAGTCTCAGTTCATAGCCGGGTGAACACCGAGTAAACATAGCCTAGCTAGATGGCTACGATTTTCATTCAGTAATATCAAAGATTGCTCCTTCTCAGCTCTCTGGTAATATTCTATTCACAAAATACAACCAATAGTACGGTTATGTTAAATCTTACTTGTGAAAAGTAAATCCCCCGAGTATGGTCCGCCGATTTGAGAAGGAACATGCTGCACAGTGCTGTCATCTTGTGTCTTCTGCTGCAACCGGTCCAAGTATGACCGGTCCAAGATGGCGGCCGCATTTCTTGTTTCCAGCAGCCAATGCGGCGTCTATGTATATTATGTCTATGCTCTTGACTATCCCCCGCTCCAGACTCTCCACCCTGGGTGGCAGGTCCTTCAGTGCTTTGGTCCCCAAACTCTGGAACTCCCTCCCCCAACCCCTTCGTGCCTGTCCTTCTCTTCCTTTCTTCAAAGCACATCTCAAGACCTTTCTGTTTAATGATCACTTCTCCTCCACACCCAACACATAGTTCCATACAGATAACTAGTCTTTGTTGTATTGTTTTGTTTGTTTGTTATTGTGTTTCGCTGCCTTTGTCTCTGTTGTATTGTTTGTTTGTTTGTTATTGTGTTTCCCTGCCTTCCTACTATGTAAAGCGACCTTGGGTTTGAGAAAGGCGTTATATAAAAAAAAAACGTATTATTATTATTATTATTATTATTATTATTATTATTATTATTATTATTAATAGGAAGTGCCAAGGCCCCCCGTAGATGGGCTCTGGCATCAGTTCCGGAGTGGGTCGTGGCCAGTGGCCAGTAACCACTCATTTTGCATTTAAGACTACAGCCTATTCTGAAAGGGACTGAAACTGGCGACAGTGGAGCTGGTGATACGCATCTGAGAGGGATTTTGTGCACACAGCTTCAGGGACATGTTTTGTGCAACCCATAGGCCTATTTTGACTTGTTGAAAAAGAAGTATAATATGGGACCTTCAATATAAGTAAGTCTTTATTGTCTCTCCCAAGAGAGAAATTTGCTTTGGGCAAACAGAGAGCATCGGCTACACAAACATAAAATAGACTCACTATACATAGAACATGGAACACATGGCATTACCCAAGCACTCACACACACACACACACACACACACACACACACATGCCACACCCCCACCCACACACAGACACAAACACATGCAGCTCATATAATAAATAGTATAAAACCACGTTGATCCACCAGTTATTGGCCTATTGCACTATAGTAGCTTAATTGATAGCGGTACCAGGGAGACCTTGAATCTATTTAGCCTACATGATGGTAGTCGGTATCTTCTTCCCAGAGGCATCAGCACATACTCTGTGTTTAGGACATGGGTTGGGTCTGTGGCTATCTTCAACCCTTGTTTCCTAACTGTCCTCAAAAATCATTTAAAGAGGATGAGGGCTGAATCCCCATTATTTTCCCTGCCTTCTTAACAAGGTTCTGAAGTTGTGCCTTTGAATTTCCGGTCAGGTTACAGAACCATGATCTATACAATATCTAAAACAACATGAGATTTTTAAACATCTTTAGTAAAATAATCAGTTGGTCATCTTTTACAGATTACTTCCTCATTTGTGTATGAACCCACATCTGAGCATTGCCTAAATTACCTTGCACTCATATGCATGGTCTTAGCACATGTGTTACACACCATACCGAGCAGAGCCTCGCATTTCGGTCCTTGTGTGGATCTGGATGCTGGAATCTGGTTTGACTATGTTTAACATTGCAAGTGATCTGCAGCTGCTTGACTGCTCTTGTTTACTTGGTTGTTCTTGTTAAATGGCATTAGACTAGATTAATCACTACTGAATGTCTCTCCTTAAACAGATCATTTTTAAAAGGCAAGCTGAGCATGGCTGAGAAATCCCCTCTCCAGGAAAGATACCAAGCCTGCTTGATTCTGAGTGGAGCTGGAGATGCACTAGCGTACAACCGTGGCGACTGGGAATTTGAGTCAAATGGTGAAAAAATCCATAAGGAGGTAGCAGCGAGAGGGGGCTTGGAGAACCTGGATGTTAAGGAGTTTCCAATCAGTGATGACACTGTCATGCACCTTGCAACAGCTGAAGCCTTAGTGGAGACTGGAAAAGACGTATCATTAAAAGACTTGTATGGCACCTTGGTCAAAAAGTACATACAGTGTATGAATGATATGTCTGGCAGGGCCCCAGGTAAGAATCTATTCAAAGAATGTTGTTCAGACCTTTTTCTGATTAAATCTCAACTGGATGAAATCAGAGTGTAGTTTATAGATATAGACTGGAAGTGCTGCACTTTAAGTCACTGGGAAAAGATAATGACACCAAGCTGCTTCCTACATTTACATTTTTACAAAATGATTGTGTATACAAAGCATTTTTATCATTTTTAAAATATTTGAAGTCTTTAGTTTAAACTTCCTCCACTATACAGTAGGTGTGCACAATCTCACTCTTATGCTGGTACGATTTATACCTCATGTGACTCCCACTGTTTTATGCTGGTACGATTTATACCTCATGTGACCTCCCACTGTTTTATGCTGGTACGATTTATACCGCATGTGACCTCCCACTGTTTTATGATTTATACCTCAGTCATGGCCAATTTCACTCTTATGATGGTACGATTTATACCTCAGTCATGGCCAATTCTTCCACAGTGTGTTACTTTAACATCCTCACTGTAGTAAAACCATTACCTCTACTCTCTCACATCTCCAGGTTTCACATGCATTGATAGCACTGCCCAATTAGCGGCAAACCAGGCGGGAGACTGGAGGATCCCTTTCAGCAAAGTTGGTGGGGGCTGTGGTGCTGCCATGAGGGCCATGTGTGTGGGTCTGCGCTTCCCCAGGCCTGAGCAGGAGCGCCTCCTGGTGGCCGTGAGTGTGGAGAGCGGCCGCATGACCCACCACCACCCCACGGGCTACCTGGGGGCGCTGGCCGCTGCGCTGTTCACAGCCTACGCGGTGAGGGGCGCACCACAGGTAGAGGCCTGGGGCCAGGGTCTGATGAAGGTGCTGGAGAAGGCCAAGGAGTATGTGCAGCAGGAGGGGTATTGTGTTAAAGAAAACCTGAAACATTGGTGAGAATTCAGCCTGAAAAGGGAATTAATGAGATTGTATATTTTGATATATTTGAAGGTGCCATGTGGAGTTTAGTTCATAACATTTTTAAATTATCTAGAAATATCAATATAAATTATGTTTTCTAAACAAAGTTCGGGAGGAGCCTTAGGGATGATTGACAGCAATTAACTCACCTGCCTTCCGCCGCCAGGGTATTTAAGCCTGTCTCCTTTCCTTACGTCAAGCGCTCCGGCATTTGCGAAATTATCCCTCCTCCTCCCCCTACTCCTCCATCATATTGCCCAGATATCCACTAAAGTTACCATGCAAGCCAGCTGTTTTCACCCTTGCTTGTTTGTGAAATCACTTTGTACCATGCGGGACACTATCAAATTCAGTGCAAGTCAGTGGAAGAGTGTCATGTGGCTTGGTTTAAGACAACTCAAAGCCCTCAGAATTCCACATTGCACTTTCAACCACACATACCTGGATTCAGACACGTTTGAAAGTGTCTTGGAAATGCCCTTTCTTCATCCAGACATGAGTGTGTGGCATTTGGTTGTGTAGATTTCAAATTCACAAATGATGATTGATCTCTTGGGTTAAAACATCCACTGTATAGTTTTATCTTCCATAAAAACATATGGAAGATCTTCCATAAAAACATATCTGTTATCACCGGCCATTGCAGAAAACGGCATCATGCCAAAAGGGGCAGAAATGTCAAAAGGGGCAGAAATCCCCTTCACCTCCAGGAACTTAAACGGTCCTCTCCGACAGAAACCTCCTTCTCCATGGGCTTGTGGAACTGTCAATCCGCAGTCAACAAAACCGACTTCATAGCTGGCTATGCCAACCACCTTTCGTTGGAACTCCTTGCTCTCACTGAGACTTGGATCAAACCAGAGAACACTGCCACCCCGGCTGCACTCTCCACTAACCTTACACTATCCCACACCCCTCGCCTATCTGGACGAGGAGGCGGGACGGGCCTGCTGATCTCCAACAAATGGAAATTCACCCCGCTACTGCCTTCAAACAAATATGTCTCATTCGAATTCCATGCCATCACAGTGATCGCCCCAGCAAAACTCTACGTGCTGGTCATCTACCGCCCTCCAGGCCAACTAGGCGACTTTATTGACGAACTTGACACTCTGCTATCCTCCATCCCTGAGCATGACTGTCCGCTTCTTGTTCTCGGTGATATGAACATCCACTTAGATGCCCCAGGCTCAGCGGACTTTTTGGCCCTGGTCCACTCCTTTGACCTCGAACTGGTTCAAAGCCCACCGACTCACAAAGCTGGCAAAGAGCTTGACTTGATCTTCACTCGGAACTGCAGCACAGACACCCTCATGGTGACGCATCTCCATCTTTCTGACCACTTCTTCATCCAGTTCAACGTCAGCCTGTCAGAACAGCCTCCGGCTCCTCAGCCGATGGTCACGTTCCGCCGCAACATCCGGAACCTGTCTCCAACGCACTTCTCCTCTGTGGTTGCCTCCGGTCTACCTCCACTCAACACCTTCTCCTCTCTGGAGGTTAATGAAGCCACTGACTCGCTCTGCTCCACACTGACCTCGTGTCTAGACGAGCTGTGCCCTCTTACCACAAGGCCAGCTCGATCCAAACATTCTCATCCATGGCTAAATGATACCCTCCGATCGCAGCGCACCAAACTCAGAGCCGCGGAGAGGAAATGGCACAAATCCAAACTAGCTGACGACCTCAAAAACTACCAGACACTCCTGACCTCCTTCTCAGCCAGCATCACTGCTGCTAAGACTGCTTTCTACCATGACAAAATCAACAGCGCTACAGACACTCGAAAACTTTTCTCAACCTTCAAATCGCTACTCAACCCTCAGCTGCCTCCTCCTCCATCCAGCCTTACTGCAGATACCCTCGCCTCATTTTTTACAAACAAAGTGGCGGCAATCAGCAGTCAATTCTCTACATGCCCACTCAACGCATCTGACTCAGATACCGCACTCCTACAACCTCTAGGGACTGCTGGAACAACTTTTTCAGCATTCACGCCTCTCTCCGAGAGTGAAGTGTCCAGACTCCTGACATGCAGCCGTCCTACCACATGCTCGCTGGACCCTATACCTACGAGCCTACTTCAGTCCATCAGCCCGACCATCGCTCCAGCTATCACACATGTGATCAATGCCTCGCTAACCTCCGGCACATTTCCAACAGCGTTCAAAATGGCCCGGGTAACACCGTTACTTAAGAAAGCTTCTCTCAACCCTGCTCAAGTCGAGAACTACCGCCCTGTCTCACTACTGCCTTTCCTATCCAAAGGCATTGAACGAGCAGTCTCCAAACAGGTCTCTGACTTCCTTTCACAGAACAACCTTCTGGATCCAAATCAGTCTGGGTTCAAAAGCGGCCACTCTACCGAAACGGCTCTGCTGTCTGTAACAGAAGCCTTAAAAGAAGCCAGGGCGACCGCTCGGTCATCAGTACTCATTCTGCTTGACTTATCAGCTGCCTTTGACACGGTTAATCACCGTATCCTTCTCTCTATACTCGCTGACATGGGAATCTCCGGTTCTGCTCTCTCTTGGTTTGAATCCTACCTCACAGGACGCTCATTTAACGTATCATGGCTTGGTCAGCTATCCGCACCTCACCATCTCACCACAGGGGTCCCCCAGGGCTCAGTGCTGGGCCCCCTCCTCTTTGCTATCTACACCACCTCCTTGGGACAGATTATCCGTTCGCACGGCTTCTCATACCACTGCTATGCAGACGACACACAGCTCTATCTGTCCTTTCCACCTGACGACCCCCTGGTTTCAGCACGGATCTCGGATTGCCTTTCAGACATAGCTACATGGATGAAGGCACACCACCTCCAGCTGAACCTCTCAAAGACTGAACTGCTGGTCATCCCAGCTAAACCTACCATACACCACGACATCAACATCAAATTTGACTCCCTGTCTGTTTCACCGACCAGGACTGCAAGAAATCTAGGAGTTGTTCTTGACAACCAACTAAACTTCTCGGATCATGTTGCCTCAGTCGCCCGGTCATGCCGTTTTGCACTCTACAACATACGGAAAATCAGGACTTACTTGACTCAAGATGCTACCCAACTCCTGGTTCAGGCAATAGTCATCTCACGACTCGACTACTGCAATGCCCTCCTGACAGGTCTCCCAGCCTGCGCAGTGAAACCACTTCAGATGATCCAGAACGCGGCGGCGCGCCTGGTCTACAACCAACCCAAAAGGGCACATGTTACCCCGCTGCTCATCCAGCTACACTGGCTACCTATGGCGGCCCGCATCAAATTCAAGTCTCTAACGCTTGCCTACAAAGTAGTCTCCGGTTCTGCTCCCACCTACTTGAATGCCCTCATACAGACTTACACTACCTCCAGACCGCTGCGCTCCTCTGACGAACGACGCCTAGCTCTACCACCGGTACGCTCAAGCCAATCCAAACTTTTCTCATCTGTTGTTCCTCGTTGGTGGAACACACTGCCAGTTCCTACAAGGGCAGGGACATCCTTTTCCACTTTCAAAAAACTCCTGAAGACCCAGCTCTTTAGAGAACATCTACTCTCATAGCAACACTTACAACAAGTCTTACTGATCCTAGCACTCACCAGCCTTTTTAAACTGACAAGTAACTGTTAAAAACAGCACTTACCGACGCACTTACTCTTACTGTACTCTAATGTTTTTTTTAAACTGTCCTAAAATTGTGAGAATTGTTCTAAAACTTACTGTTTACCATGTTGTTAGTCGCTTTGGTTAAAAAGCGTCAGCCAAATGTAATGTAATGTAATGTAATGTAAAAACACCTAACCTTCTGGCCCTGATTAGGTTGATGTCAGTTATATACTGTATACATTATTATTAATTGTAAGATCTTACACTTGCATTTTTAATTTTGTATTAGGGACTACTTCGGGGACAGCTGGAGAAAATACCTTCAGCGTAGAGGAATCCTTGAAGGGACTGGCAAAGCCCAGTTCCCAGATGACTATGGAGTGACGGCGAGGGAGGATTTCTACAGGTCAGTCAGCTACAGGGCAACAGGCGGTGCCAGCGGACACGACGCACCCATGATCGCCTACGACGCACTGCTGCGAGCTGGGGACTCGTGGACTGAGCTGGCCAATCACGGCTTCTTCCACGGAGGTGATAGTGACTCCACTGCTGCCATTGCTGCTGCCTGGTGGGGTGCCCTCTATGGGTTTCACAACGTGCCCCCCAAAAACTACCAAAAGCTTGAGTACTACAGCCGCCTATCTAACGTGGCAGATGAGCTTTACAAGCTGAGGGGTTTGCCACTCTCATGATGTGTTGACTTATTGTCTGTTCTGGAGCAGAAATCTGGGCTTAGACAGGCCATGCATAGATTTATGTAACCAAATGTGAATTTGCAAGCAATTGGATAGACCTAATCAATCAGAGCATCGAAATATGTGAGAACGGCAAAAACATTCGTCTTCTCGACAAATGCCTTAATCACTGTTTTTTGTTTGTTTTTTGAGTTGTAAATAGATAAACTCCATGATTAACTCTATTTTAAAAGTGTTACCTAACCCTAACCTGAAGTGACATGATTAAAATGAACAATAAAATGTACAGGACTAGATGTATTTTTACTCTAAACCTCAATGGCTATAACTAGGTAGACTGGTAAAACCAGACTCTTTCACTTTGTGAATAGAAATCATTGGTCCAGCCTAACCAATCTCATTGATCGGGGATACTTAACGTTTACACATTTTTCCGACTGCACTGACATGTTTGCAGGTGTTGCTACTACTGTTTACCACAGTCACTTTTGATTTCGAAATCTGCTCCGCTCCTTACACATGGATATACTCATAGCTCAGTGTTTCCTCTACATGTATTCATCAGCGGCGCAGCGCCGCTCCTGGAATTCAAGCACCACTGCAAAAAAAGTTGCCTAATTAAAAAAAAAAAAAAAACACGCAAGTGAACTTCAGGAACAGCTGCCGTTCGTTCAGGTTTGATGTCGACAAATAATAGTAGGCTAACGTTGAAGGCGCAGTCAGGGATTCCACAGGAGATCACGCTTGTTTGTGTTTATGTTTAAGTTTATTAGCAGACGCAATTTTGTGCAAAAAAACGTAGCCTATATTATGTTAACCAAGGAACCAAATTAAACACGCCAGCGAGATAGCTCGCCCAAGTAGCCTATTCCCAGATAAATTCCACGCATTGTTTCAATTTTGTTTGTGATACTGGCAATGCTTTCAAGCCCTGTGTTGCTAACATACCTAGGCTGTGAAACTAAGGTCTAGCTAGCCTATTGGTGGGTTCAAATGAATTTCAGTAATAGGATACGCAACCATTTACATCTGGAGATAGTTTGTAATTCCTGTAGAGCTCACCAAAATTATAGAAATGATACAAAACACGTATCTCCTATAATCCAAGATAGAATTTCCTCGAGTTTTTGAGCATTTATTTTACCAAATGACATGGAAAACATAATTCATTTCATCCACATATTCTTATGCACCATGCACAACAACGCTACTAAGTTAGCTTAAAACTGTGAGAATCAAGCAAGCCTCTCAGGCCGTCATGGCATTAAAGTGACAGGCACTCAATTCGACTTGCACAGCACCAATACAGTGTAATGACATGAAAGAGAAGTCTATATAGTTTATACAGTGCTGTGCCAAACATAAATAAATGTTATTATATAAATAAATGTCTTAACTTATGCACAGTACTGTATATTCTAAATAGTAATAGTTTGTACAGTGGCCTACAGTGTACAGTTGTACAGTGGCTAATTACTAATAATGTAAATGAAAAAGGTGAAAGAAAAACATGAATAATCCTGTTCAAGTACTGCAATAATCATGCTTTGTAAATGCTTGTGTTGATAGTTATGTCATAATTTGTAACTCAATCTGTCCATTTCTTTCACAAAATCCACCAGAAGTCACCATTAAGGAGTATTATTTTTTTCAATGTTTTCTTTTTTTTTGGGGGGGGGGGGGGGGGGGGGGCTTCCTACGATCAACAGCACCGCTGCTGGAAAAATTTCTAGGGGAAACACTGTAGCTAGTTTGTGACTCAATGAGTCGATAACCACCATTGGACATCTCTTATGCTTGACTGTGGTTGTGTTCGAGCTTGTCAAACCAGCTAAGCATGTAGGCCACATGTAGGAATCGTCATTATTTTTACATTAGATGTAGTACAGCTCACATACTCCACCATTTCACAAATTGTATTTCTGTGTGTTCTGTTAACATGTTGCACATGTATTTCTGTGTGTTCTGTTAACATGTTGCACATGTTGTATTTCTGTGTGTTCTGTTAACATGTTGTATTTCTGTGTGTTCTGTTGACATGTTGCACATTTTGATGGTGTGCACTCCTCACAATTACTTCTTGTTTGCTTTTCAAAAAAACATAAGATGTCCGATTTTGTTTTTAAGTTTAGCTCAAAGTCTAAAGTTCAAGGTTTAAAGTGGGCTACAAAGGGTTCGATGGTGGTTTATATGTGAACTCAAACTGTGTGCGTGCATGTGTGTGTGAACATTGCTGCACTTGTCCATGCTTTGCAACAACCCATTTACCCAGCAGATGGAGCCATATTTGTTTGGACTGTTTTGGTTCATAAGATTTTCAGAGAGGATTGTATCCATTTTTACCTCTCAGCGTTTCAGGTTTTGGAACCCTTTTCATCCACTTCAAAAGGTTCAAGGAAATTAGAAGGCACTGAATACCAAGCCACATTGGTAAGTTTAATGTAGGCCTACTGTGCTGAGCTCATGTGTATGAAGCTTTTCCGCTTATGGCAGTTTTGTTTTACAACATGAAACTTTCTGGTCAGAGGAATCTGCTCACTGTAAAAATAACTATCATTCTTTACATGTGTCATCTGTTTTTTTTTATTTTTGACGTGTTGCCTGAACACCATTAACCTGACTCTCGCCAGATAAATTTCGTTCCGCTTAGCTCCGCCTAGCTTCACTCACATCCATCTGGGACCTCTTCCATTAAGAGGTATTTCTGCACCAGATTTTATGGTAGAGCCAATCAGGACACAGGGCGGGAGTTTCATAGATGTGACATAGAAGCGACTGTGAGACTGTTATCAGCGTCACGGGTTGGCTTCGATGTGAGTGGTTGAAGTAGCACGTCAATAGATGACGGACAAGTGGCTTATCCAATCATATGCAAGCATTTTTGATTAGGCCCAGCCTTCTGAAGCAACACTTCAATGGATTGGTCCCAGATGGATGAGTGGAGCTGGGCGGGACGAAATTCATCTGGCGAGAGTCGGGTTAGAACACCATCGGTATGGACCACAGAGCGGTAGCACAAAACCAATACGTCTTACAAGGCGAAAACGCAGAAAGGCTAGATTCAAGGTATCAAGGTAATCTGTCTGATCTAGAAAATATGATTAGGCAAATTAGGAAAGAAACTTATCAGGAATTGAATCGTAATGTTAAACCAGTGGCCTTGCAACCTACTCTTGAATTAAGTTCACCTGAAAGTGTGGAAGTGGATGAATGTGTTGTAACAGATGATGAACAATGTGCTGGATTACTTGGCCAGATTGCCCTCAACTCAGAAATACTTGATGATTATTGAATGTGAATAAAGAATGGAAATGGAGCCATAACTGCATACAGTGACCTCATAATAAATAGTGAGATTGAATGAGTGATGAATGAAATGTATCAAGACAAGTATTAGGCTACTTTAGTAACATTGTAAAGTTCTGGGAATTATGTATGTAAAGAATTGTATGTCTTAATTATGTGAAATGTGTAAAGTGCCTTAAAATGTTTAAATGATTGTGTTCAGATAACCTTGTGTGATAAGGGTTAATGCAATAAATGTTTGTAGGCCTAACTTGTTAGAATGCAACCGATCTCTCTTGATGACTGTAAAAGTGTAGGCTACGTTGTAGCCTAAAATGTAATGCGTCACATTGTTATAATTGTCATTGAATGTAAACTGTGTAACTTCTGAAACTATCTGTAAACCTACAGTGCTGAATGCAATGTTAACATCTCCGAAATGTAACCCGGAGAATTAACGGTGTATTTTCAAATTGTTGGTTAAGATCTGTGACTTCTAGAATGTTTTAGCTAACGTGGGAATATCCCAGCTATCGTGGGAATGTTCCTGCATCTTCTAGAAGGTTCTAAACTGTCGTGGGAAAGTAGGATTGATTTGCCTTAGGAATGAGCTACAGGCTTCATTAAGATTAAACATCAAACACAAATAGACCCCCCCCAAGTGCCAGCCGCAAACAGTCTCTCTCCATCCGTCGATCGAGCACTTCGCACCTCACTTTATGCCCTTATGCACAGGTGAACATAATTCCGTAAATCCAAATGTAATCAGTCAATCATTCACTCAATCAGGCTGATCGTTCAGTCCATCATTTCCGTTTCTCATCACACTCTCCCCTCCCCTAGAGGAAGAGACTCGTCCGCGAGTCAGTAACTGCAATCGTAGTCCGTTGACCACACAGGAGCTTTCCTCTCCCACCGGGAACGTGCCCCCTGTGCCAGCTCATGATGACCATTGGGCCCCACTAGATGGGGCAATTGAAGACCTTGCAGACTCTCCTGGGCAACACCAGCATCCACTGTCCCAGTACAGCTCTCCAATGGCAGTACCACGTCCGCAACCCCTGGGTTGCGATCTGGTACGGCGTCCACTGCTTGCTGGTCCCCCTTGCCTCCTGTAGCTTCAGCAGAAACACCAGCACCCTCAGATGGAGCCCATTGGGACTTCCCCTGGTGGGGGACCTCTGCCACTTTCTCATCAGCTCGGTCACAAGCTGAGACCCGCCCTGGAAGCATTGGGCGGCCCTATACAGAGTCATCTGGTGTTGATGGGGATTCTGGACAGGGAGACAAATAGGGTTTAAGGTGGTTAAAGTGGATCACTGTGTCTGAGCCCCCACCAATTGGCACTACCCGGTACAGGACTTCTGTAACCCTCTCCATGATTTTATAAGGCCCCTTAAAACGCATCTGCAGCTTGGGACACAATCCTCTCTTTCTTGCCTTATTCAACACCCACACTAACTCCCCCTCAGAATAATATTGGAAGTTGGCCCTTAGATCAAAATTGGCCTTCTGTTGACAGGAAGCCTTGGCCTGATACCGCTTCACAGCCTCTGTTACAGAAGATAAGGTTTCAGCCAAATTACTCACATACTCCCTGGTGGAGCAAAATGGCCCTACAACATCCACATCCAACATAATGTCCACTGGCAAAACCATCTCCCGTCCAAACAACACTCTGTGGGGACTAAAACCTGTACTGGCATGTACGCTACTGCGATATGCCATCATCACATATAGCAGTAACATATCCCAATTGGTCTGATTTTCTTCCACAAAAAATGACAACATTGCGAGCAATGTACGATTAAATCGTTCGATAAGGCCATCTGATTGGGGATGGTAAGGGGAGGTTCTTGTCTTGTTAATATTCAACAACCGGCATACGTCCTTAAACAAAGTGTACTCAAAAGACCTGCCCTGGTCTGAATGGATAGTTCGGGGGGCCCCAAACCTGCAAACCCACTCCTCCACCACCACCCTAGCAAGAGTACAGGCTTCCTGGTTGGGCAGAGGAAATGCTTCTGTCCCTTTAGAAAAATAATCTCCAATGACTAGAATATACTTGTTCTTATTGACAGTTTCAGGCAAGGGCCCCAAGATGTGAAGTGTCACCCTTTCATATGGTCTACACGACTGCTTTACATCATTAAACCATCCAGGCCAGTAAAAGCGGTCCTTCACTTTACCCTGTAATTTTTGTACTCCTAAATGGCCAGCAGTAGGGGAATCATGCAGCTGAGACAAAACTTGAGGGACCAGAACCTGGGGAAGGACAATCTGCACTTGGGCTGCTGCATCTGAATTAGCAGGAGGCAACCGGACCAAGCGAGAATCCCTCAATTGCAGTTTTGCAGCAACCACACAGGGGCATGCTTTTGCAGCGCTACATCATTGGGGAGGTCCAGTCCCTTCTTTTTTAGATCTATCAAGAGCCGTAACTCTGGGTCCTCTGTTTGGGCCTTCACCATCTCGTCAGCACACCCCTGCGTCACTTCCCTGCCACCCCCCTCTTGTACAACACACACATTAGGAGCTGGGAGGAATTGCACGGCTGGGCTAATGTTCTCCTCACTTGATCTTGAGTCATTACAACCAAAGGCCAGTAGCCTGGACAGGGCATCTGCATTCGTATGCAACTTCCCTGGCCTATGGATGATCTTGTATTGGAAACTAGCTAATTGTTCTACCCACCTAGCAAGCTGTCCCTCCAAACCCTGAAAGTTATGTAGCCACCTGAGAGAATTATGGTCTGTACGTAAGATGAATTCTTTACCAAGCAAATAATGCTTAAAATATTTGGTGAATGTTACCATACTCAGTAGTTCCTTCTTCGTGGTGGCATACTTCCTTTCCTGCTTCGTTAGGGCTCTGCTTGCATAGGCTACCACATACTCAACGCCACCAGCCTCCTGTGACAAGACCGCCCCAATGCCAACATCGCTGGCATCAGTATCTAATAGAAATGGGCGTGAGGGATCAGGGTAAGCTAATACTGGAGCGGATATTAATTGGGCTTTCAGGTGCTCAAAAGACTTCTGGCATGCTTCAGACCATTTAAAACGCCTACCCTTCTCTGTTAACTGATGAAGAGGCCGTGCGATTTCGGCAAATCCTTTAATAAAGCGCCGATAGAAGGACGCCAACCCAACAAAGCTCCTCACCTCTGTCTGATTGGTAGGGATAGGCCATTCTTTTACTGCCTGGACTTTAGCTGGGTCTGCTCTGACTCCTTCGGCTGAGATAATATGGCCAAGGTACTGCACTTCTTTTGAGAACAAATGGCACTTTGAAGGCTTAACCTTAAGATTAGCTCGGTGTAGCTTAAGCAACACTTCATCCAGACGCGACAAATGTTCTGCAAATGTACGGCCGAATACGATTATGTCATCAAGATAAACCAGACATGTTGTCCACTGTAAATCGGCAAGCACTACATCCATTAATCGTTGAAATGTGCTGGGAGCATTACATAATCCAAAGCTTAACACATTGAACTCAAATAAGCCTTGGCGAGTAATAAAGGCAGTCTTCGGTCTATCCTTTGGGTCAATTTCAAGTTGCCAATAGCCACTGGCGAGAGTCGAAAACCAGCTAGCCTTGTATAGACTGTCTAAGGCATCATCAATCCTGGGGAGGGGGTAGGCATCCTTCTTTGTTACATCATTGAGCCTCCGAAGCCCCCCATCCCGCTTCCTAACGAGGACCACCGGTGCAGCCCAAGGCTACAAGAGGGTTGCATTACACCACCTGCCTGCCTCTGCTTTATGTGCTCAGCACACTCGTCCTGCAGGTGAAGTGGAACACGACGTGGATGCATCTTAAGAGGCTTAGCATCCCCAGTATCAATGCAATGTCTAGCAAGCAGGGTCCTTCCTAAATCCATGTCACCTGTGCTGAACACAGACAGATGTCTAGACAATAACTCACAAATTGCTCGCTGTTCGATGACCCACAGCCCCTTTTTATCTAGCCCCAACTGATCCACCAGAGCATCTACAGACCAGGTTTTCCCAGAGCCCCCCTTCATATTTGTTTTAACTTCCTCCATAGCCCCTCCCACTTCAATACCTGTGTGAAGTGTACGAACCCTCATGCCAGCCTTCAACATCAATTCATCATCCGTAACATTGATCACTCGAACTGGGACAACACCTTTATCTACCTGACACACAACCCGGGCCACTAAAATATCACAGTGATTAGACAATGATGCAGATGGCTCCAACATACCTTCTTCACAACCGTGGAATGGGTTCAGGACCATACCAGGCAGTATTGCTTCACTTCGGGATGGGACCATCGTATCAGATTTTATGACAACCATACGGGGCCTAACAGGGCCATCAGGGACCAGCAGTGGAAGGGTCTTCCCCATTAGGCAGAAAGCCCCGTCTTTGTAATCAATCATGGCCCCATACTTAGACAGGAAGTCAAAACCTAATAAGACATCACAGGAGGGAACATCAGCCACCAAAAAGTCAACAACCAAGGCAAGGGAATCAAATTTGCAAACAGTCTGCCACACCCCCAAAATATGCATCACCTCCCCATTAACCGCAGAGACATTGCCTTGGTACTCAGACAATTTACATCCACCCTTTGTAAAATCTAGCCACAACTGTTTAGGGATTATAGATCGATCAGCTCCGCTGTCTACCAACACCAGAGACTCAACTCCCCCTACTTGGGCAGTAACATGGCTACCCTTTCTGTTATTAGAGGCCACAGTCTGAGCAAGGGGGCGGGCAGTTTGGCCCTCTGTACCCGCCCCCTTTAGTTTCCCTGAGCATAGGGGCAATCACGGCGCAGATGTCGGTCGCACCCACATTCCCAACACACCTTGGACTGCTTTGGACTGCTCACGGCCTAAAGATTTATTTGTGAAAGCCCCCAACCCAATATTAGACCCCCCTGAGGTATTAGATGGAAAGCTTGGGACAGGGGCCTTAGAGGCCCTGTGTAAGACCTGGACTGATGACTGGATTGTTTTTATTTCCTGGCAAAGCCCTTCTACCACTCCCATCAAGGTGTCTAACCGCTCATCAGTTCTGCTTTTACCCTCAGTAACTTCCCTCACACGAGCATCAGGTGTAATGTGAGTCTGCTCCAGTTTTCGAAGAAGCTCCATTTCAGTAGCCAAATGGACTGCCGCCTCTAATGTCTTTGGTTTTGCTGCCCGAAGGCTAACACGAAAATCTGCTGAAGCAAAATAAGACACAAATTGAGCCAACATGTCACGAGTATTATCCTCTAAAGGTAAGCTTTAACAACTAGCCTGCGCAGGGCATTCCCAAACTCTTGGGCAGTCTCATTGGGCAACCTCCTCCTATCAGAAAAGGCCACCCTACTCCACTCGTCACTGCAGCATGGCTCTACACATCTGGTCATGGCTACCTTCAAGGTAGCATAGTTGGATCTAGCTGCACTGGAAAGGCCGTTATACATTTCACGGGCACGTCCAGAGAGCAACAATGCCAGGAAGTGCAATTTAACGGCCTCATTGCAACCATTGACAGTGGAGGCCAATTCAAACTGTTCAATCCAGTCAGGCCATTCCCGCCCCATGCCAGTGTAAACCTCGGGCATAAACACTGGGCGAGTAATGGCACCGTTCTGGCGGGCACCCATGTCAGGGACTACACCATCATTTGCTACCCTTACGGGTGCATTGCCCTCATCGTCAGACATTTTTTCTTAATTTATCCCACCGCAGCCACCAGTGTAATAAATGGTTATGAATAAAGAATGCTGCCACCACCTTTGTTAATCCGGTATGGTCCGGTGTCAAGAGTCAGAGGACTATCACCACAAATAAGTTACCAAAAGCAGATTTTATTTACATACAATTCATTAAAAGTAATCCACCCTCCCAGCCAGATAAAATTCCCAGTAAAGAGTACCCCCTCTATCTTTAGCACAGGTCACAACACCTCCAGACCCAGACAAAACACTGCAGGTGAATAAAGGCGTCAGCACTCACACACACGCACGCTATACACTACAACCCATAATGGCACTGCACAAAAAGGACCGCTTCACACTCAAGCAAGATCAAACCAACTAGGGAGACAGGGGTGAAACTGTACAAGTCAAAAGTGGGCCTTCATCTCTGGTGAAACTCACTGGCTACAGGCTTCATTAAGATTAAACATCAAACACAAATATACATAACCTAAGACATAGACAATTGACAAGACACACAAACAAACATTTAAGCAAGAGTATAAAAATAGCGGACTTCCCCGTCGGGGCTAACTTGGTATCTGCCGCCAGAGTCAGCCAGGGAATAATCCAAACAGAGGAGACGAAGATATGCAGCGTGCTCGCAATCAGTTGCGAGTGCGAACAGTGTTTTGGCACTCGCTAAACCCGAGGCCCTCTCTGTCTCAAGGGAGTATTCAGCCTCCCCCTCCTGATACAGTAATTGTTTGCTCCCCTATTCAACTGTCTTCACTGCCGGCCACACTAGAAGTTGCGAACAGCACCTCCCCCCCCCCCGAGTGCCAGCCGCAAACAGTCTCTCTCCATCCGTCGATCGAGCACTTCGCACCTCACTTTATGCCCTCATGCACAGGTGAACATAATTCCGTAAATCCAAATGTAATCAGTCAATCATTCACTCAATCAGGCTGATCGTTCAGTCCATCATTTCCGTTTCTCATCACAATATTATGCCTCTGCTGAGACCTGCTATTGAGACCTGCACCACGAGAAATTCTTTGTACTCAGTACTTGGCAAATATTTTGATTGATGCTGAATGTGATGGGCTTTTAACCCTTGTGTTACCCTCAAATCTTACCGACATCCTTTATCCTTGGGGTCAATTTGACCCCAGCTAAATAAACCCTCATAAAATGATTATAATTCATATTGTTTCCCATTTTTTTTGTGACAGGTACTTAAAATATGTTTAATAACCACCATCAAAAGCCCTACAAAACAATCCCACCCCCTACACCCATTTGAACCCAGAATACCTGTCATGTGCTTATAGCGAAATATACAAATCATCATAAAATCTCACTGATTGACACAAAATTTGAAAGAACCATCTTTTTAGTGTTTTAATGGCTTCATATGACTTCTTAGTACATATTTGGTTTATCTATAACATTTGGAATGAAAAACTATTTCTGTTATTAGCAGTACTGTGAAAAAATTTACACACATTGCCCTTGGGGTCAATTTGACCCCAACCCAAAAAAACAAATAAACAAAGACAGTTTCAAAAATGTAGTAGATTTTATTTGTAAAAATGAATGTCCTCCTCATCAAAACATCAAATAACAGTTCTTCAAGTACTAAGAACTTACAAAAACCTCAGAAAAATACATTTGAGTAATGGTTTTCATATCTGTACACAAGCAAATTCACAATAACATTGCATGAACGTCATCATCAGCAGAACATCAAATAACAGTTCTTCAATTACTAAAAGCTTACAAAACCTGTAAAACATAAAACACTTACAATAGCATTGCATAACAATCCCTGACACAAAATTATAGTCACTGAAACGATGTTGACACAATACAGGAACAGATTTTGGTTCTTCATTTACCAAAAAAGTTTTTTGTGTGCATTTTTAATTGCTGTTGTAGTTACCCATTCAGGCACAAAAAAAAAAAAAAAACTTCACCCCATTATAATCACACTGGAGTGTGCAGATTAGATATTTCTCATATGACATGCTTTTCCAGGTGGGAAAGTAGTGGATTCTAAAGGTCATGAAATAGGTCGCCCTTATTGTGACTTTCAAGTGTTATCCTTTCTAGGGGAAGAAATTGAGAGATCTGTTCTATGAACATGTTGAATGTTGGCGCGAGCTCGTTTTTCCACCAGAGAAGAATACATTTCTTTGCAAAGTGTGTGATGGAAATCAACAATCTGCATTTCATTTGGTCCAAATGGTGGCTGCTTATATCATTGAGTAAATAGACGCATGGGGACATCTCAAATTCTAGTTCCAAAACAGCTTTTGTGAATGAAAGAATCATTTTCCAGAAATTATTCAATTTGTCGCAGTGCCAGAACATGTGCAAAAATGTACCTTCTTTGATTTTGCATCTTGGGCAGTTTGGTGAGTTTTCTTTAGAGAATTTATACATTTTCATAGGAGTAAGGTAGAGTTTATGAATGAATTTGAAATTTGTTTCTTTAATCTTGTTGCCAGTAAATGGGAAGAAAATTCTATCACATATATTTTATTATCTATAATTATTATCTTCAAATTTCATGGATAAGTCAGTTTCCCAGGTCTTTAAAAGGGCTGGGAAAACTAGTATAAGTATATATACTCTTTTGATCCCGTGAGGGAAATTTGGTCTCTGCATTTATCCCAATCCGTGAATTAGTGAAACACACTAATCCCGGCGCAGTGAGCTGCCTGCAACAACAGCGGTGCTCGGGGAGCAGTGAGGGGTTAGGTGCCTTGCTTAAGGGCACTTCAGCCATGCCTACTGGTCGGGGTTCGAACCGGCAAGTCTTCGGTTACAAGTCCGAAGCGCTAACCAGTAGGCCACGGCTGCCCCTAACAACTCTGATTTAAAATGTCGTACAGTTTGCTAATTTGGCCTCTAATAGTAGATGGTGTTATTAGGTTCTCTTCCAATTCAGTCAGTTCTAAATGTAACTTGTTTTCTTTAATAAGCGATTTATAGTGCTCTGGATTTGCATGTATTTGAGAAAATCTGAGTTAGGCAAATGAAATTCAGTTAAATGCAAGTATTTTCTTAAATCAGGATTTCCAGGATAGGTGAGTATACAGAAATTAATTTAGCTGCGCCGAACTTTCTTAAACAGTCTCGCCAAACAGATAATGTGTTTACAACAGTAAAATATTGCTCCATGTTTTTTATCTTTTTAAAATGTTTGATAAATATGAGAGAGTGTAAAGGTATTGGGTCAACATATCCTGCTTCTATTTGTACCCAATGAGAGTCTGGTCTTCCCAATGATCATGATAGTATGTTTCTCAGTTGGGCTGACCAGTAATAGTGTTGGAAATTGGGGAGACCTAGACCAGTGGTTTTCAGAGTGGGGGCCGGGGCCCCCTGGGGGGCCGTGAGGGGGGGCCAGGGGGGCCTCAGCAAGTTGGAAGGAAAAAATAAAAGCAACAAATAAATACATTTGAAAATGTTAACATATACCTATTACTATGAGGGTTGTTATACAATGACATTATAATAATGTTTCGCATATCTGAACATTATATTTTCCATGATAATGACTGAGAATAATAGTAGAGCGATAGCTCTCATATAGCAGAAAGCCCCAAATACAATTTTTACACACTGTATGCTCCATCGCGAAGTGTTTATGGCAAAAAGAATTATTAGGATTAGCTTAATGTATTTTTACATTTGCCGTAGTATTCTCGATGGGTTTAATAACACATCACGGGGGTCCTTGGCCAGAACATAGTGGTATTTGGGGGGCCTTGTCGTGGAAAAGTTTGGGAACCCCTGACCTAGACCACCCATGGGTTCAGGTTTCATCAGGGTCAGTAGTTTAATTCGGAAGGATAGTCATAGCCATAGTCATAGTCTTTTTTTATATAGCACAATTTAAAACAACATGTGGTTGACCAAAGTGCTAAAAAAAAAAAAAAAAACAGATAAATAAATAGATAATATAAGACAAAATGAATCAAGACACAAAAAAAGCACAACAGGAAAATAAAAACAAAATAATATGTACATATATATAGCCTATAATTACATTCCACAATTCATTTAAAAGCCATTAATAGCATGTTCTTTTAACTTGGCTTTAAAAGCACCAATAGTTGGTGTAGATCTAATGTGAAAAGGGAGGTTGTTCCAAAACTTGGGCCCAGCTACTGAAAAAGCACGGCCACCTTTATTTTTTAGACGACTCTGAGGTATTGAGAGCAGTAGTTTATCTGATGACCTCAGAGTTCTGGGAGGGCAGTGAAAGTGTAAAAGCTCACTTAGGTATTGGGGACCCTGTCCATTTAAAGCTTTAAAGACCAAAAGAAGAATTTTGTAATCTACTCTAAATTTCACTGGTAGCCATAGCAGAGATTTCAAAACTGGAGAAATATGTTGTCTTTTTACTTGGTGAGTTGCCTTGCAGCTGCATTTTGCACCATCTGAAGTCGGGATAGAGTGGACTGACTGAGTGACACCAAAATAAAGGGAGTTACAGTAGTCCAGGCAGGATGAAATAAAGGCATGAATCAATATCTCAAAGTCTTTGAAAGAAAACATAGTTTTGGCTTTACTTAAGATTCTAAGGTGGTAAAAAGATGACTTGACAACAGCATTAATCTGTTTCTCAAATTTAAAATCAGGGTCAAGTAGAAAGCCAAGATTTCTTGCAACGGTTTTACATATCTGGCAAAAGACCCTAGTTCACTAATTGCATCATTTGCAGCTTCATGTGAACCAAAAAATAGAATTTCTGTTTTGGATTCATTCAGTTTTAAAAAATTGGTCGACATCCATTGTTTAATCTCTTTTAGGCAATCAAGCAATGGGTTTAGAGCACCAGAGGAACCAGATTTAAATGGGAGATACAGTTGTGTATCATCCGCATGATGCCAGGATATACCATGCTTTTTTATAATTTGAGTGGCAACATGTACAGTGAGAGTAAAATACAACTAGAAAAGCATTTCCTGAAGGAAATACAGTGCATGAAAATGCAAAAATATGATGTAAAATATCATACAGAGTAAAAACAAACTAACAAAATAGGTGGATAGTTTAAATGGTTAAATTATTTAGGTAGATAGTTGACGATAGCTGACAGTTGGAATGGCTCTAATGTTTGCTAGCAGTTACAGTATGCTTACTATGTTAACAAAGATAATAATGCTAACCAAGTTACTTAACTTAGTTAATTTAGCTAATGTTTTCTAGCAGTTTTTTTAAAAATGTTAATAATGCTAATGCTGTTAACTATGTTAACAATACTAACTATGTGACTTAGCTAACTTAGCTAATAATATATAGCAGTTATGCTAAACTACTAAGAATGCTAACATGCTAACCATGTGACTTAGCTAACTTAGCTATTCATTTTCAGCAGTTATGCTAACATGTTCATTATGTTAACCATATTACTTAGCTAACTTAGCTAATGTTTTCTAATAGTTTTGTCAAAAATGATAACTATGCTAACAATGCTAACTAACATGCTAACTATGCTAACCATGGGACTTAGCTAACCTAGCTAATCCTTTTTAGTAGTTATGCTAACTAGTATGCTAACAATGCTAACATGTAAACTATGCTAACCATGTTACTTAGCTAACTTAGCTAATAATTTTTAGCAGTTTTGCTAAAAATGTTAGCAATGTTAACATGCTAACTATGCTAACCATGTTACTTAGCTAACTTAGCTAATAATTTTAGCAGTTTTGCTAAAAATGCTAACAATGCTAGCAATGTTAACTATGTTAACCATGCTAACTAGCTACAGTGGGTAGGAGTTATAGTTGATGACAAGTAACAGTTACAACGGCTGAACAGTTAAAAAGTTCAGTAGTTTAAAGGGTTAAATTGTTTAACAGTGAAATATTGTAGTGAGGACTTTTATTCTGAAACAGTTTTTGGCAGAGGAAGCAGTTGAACAGGGTGTGTAGTCTTAATAGAGCCAGTTTGTATGCTTAAAGCCTGACCTGGCATAGGATTCTAATTGCTTAACGGCTCTATTGTGATGTCATCAGCCCATGTTAAGTCTATGGGGAACCTTTGAACAGTTTTTAATTAATAGTTTGCTATTTCAGCTTTATTTGCTATAAAGCTGAAAAATGCATAGCACCCATGGCCTAAGTAAGACCTACGCAACGCAGTTTGAATGAAGTTTCTACGTTAAACGGTTGAAGCTGCATTAAATGCGTTAGAAGAAGAAGAAGAAAAAGCCTAGGAAGAACAGTACAGTGCATTTTCATGCACTGTAACTAAGCACTGATCCTTGTGGAACACCATAAGATAAGGGGGCAGATGAAGTATCATTGAAAGAAACTGAAAAGGTTCTTCCCTCTAAGAAGGAGGCAAACCATTGCAGTACCTGAAATTCCAACCCAGTGCTCAAGGCGCTCTAAAAGAATGCAGTGATCTACAGTGTCAAAGGCGGTGCTAAGATCTAGCAGCATAAGTAATGCACAGTTCTTTGCATCCACAGATAGTAACAAGTCGTTAATGACTTTAATTAAAGCAGATTCCGTGCTGTGTTTAGGTCGGAATCCACTCTGGAAGATGTCTAACATGTCATTCTCTGATAGAAAGGATAGATAGATAGATAGATACTTTATTGATCCTCAAGGGGAAATTCAAGGGTCTCAGTAGCATACAGAAATAACACACAACATGCACTTACAGCAGAAATGGTAAACATAAGTATAAGTATAAACATATAACTAAACTCCACTGTACAATAAAGACAGTAGAAGATAAGACAGATAAGAAAACTAACAAAACGAAATACTAAATACACTATATAAGTTAAATTAAGAAAGTCCAATGTGCTTGAGGGTGATCAAGCATAAGACGCTTGTAGTGACAGGGCCAGGACTGGTGAGGTGCTAAAGGGAGTGAGTGTCATGGTGAAGGTGCAAACAGTAGTCCAACCATAGTCCTTAGTTATGTGTGCCTGGCAAGGTGCTCAAGAGAGTGAGTGTCATGGTGGAGGTGCAAAAAGTAGTCCAACATTAGTGATTCATCCTGATGACATTTATCCCTCCCTAAAAAAGATAAAGGTGGTTTGGCCCATCTACATAGATCGCTGTTGATGTCATTAGTAAGGGGAATGTAATTCTTTTTAAATAAATCAGCTAGTTGTGGTGTGAAGTGTACTCCTAGATATTTGAAACCTTCTGGTGACCATTTAAAAGGGTAGGCCTATAATTTCTGAATTTCTTCTGTTGGGTTCATATGTAAGAGACATGCATTGGATTTATTATGACCGCCGCGCAGCATCATATAGGTTTAGTCAGATTTTTTTTCTTCTTTTTTTTTTCTTTTTCTTTTTCGCATGTCCAAATTTCCGTCAAGGATTCCCGGGACACTGAAAGACCGGGGTAGACGAAACTTGGTGGGCATGTAACCCCATCATCATATTTCATTTTTTTTTTGTATTTTGATCTCAAGGGGCCATGTCAACCCATTCCATAACCACTTATTTCATGTATAGCGCCACCTAGTTAAACACAAAAAAAGTAAAAATGAGGTGTTGTATCTGTGACCTAACAATGTGAAAACTGCACGAAATTGGAAGTGTAGGATCATTATGACACCCTCTGAATGCACGCCAAGTTTCGTGGAATTCCGTTCATGGGGGGCCACACAATAAATTAATTTATGTCACTATACACCAACTGGCCTGTAGGTGGCAGGAGACAGTTTTCTGTGAATATCTCGAGAGCCTAGGAGGTCCACCTTTTTTTTGTATGTTGGTCTTAAGGGGGCATGTCAACCCATCCCATTACCACTTATTTCATGTGTAGCGACACCTAGTTAAAAATTAAAAAGCAAAAAATTAGGTGGCTGACATGGTCAAAACTGCACGAAATTGAAAGTGTAGGATCATTATGACACCCTCCGAATGCATGCCAAGTTTTGTGAACTTTCGTTCATGGGGGGCCTTACAATAAAATAATTTATGTGTACATTTAGTGACCATACACCAACAAGGATTCCCGGGACACTGAAAGACCGGGGTACACGAAACTTGGTGGGCATGTAACCCCACATGGATAGCATGGAACCATCATTTTTCGTTTTGATCTGTAGCCCCCCCGCTGTACTGGATCCCCCGAAAGGAGGGTAGGGCAGACACAGTTTTCTGTGAATATCTTGAGAACCGTAGGGCCTACGATGACCAATTTTTTTCGTATGTTTGCCTCCAGGGGTCATGTTAACCCATTCCATGTGCACACATGTGCATAAACAGATACACACGCACACACATACATTCACAGTAATCATACATATGACACATACTCACACAGTAGACATATGTACGCATGCATGCATGCACATGCACAAACACACATACGCAGGCAAACACACAAGCACGCACACACACACACACACACACACACACCCACACACATAAACATAAACGTATACACGCACACATGCACACAATTCAAGAATTTCTCAGAATTGAACTAATCATGTTTTGGTACTTGTTGTCTAGCAGATACCAGTGAGAATTGAGTGTGGAAATGCTATTTAGTGAGACAGTTAGAATCATATAGGCCTTTCAGCGTGATTTATTTTTGTGGAAAAAATGTGCTGGACTGGGCGGCGGTCATATTTTGTACCGCTCTGCGGTACATCTAGTTGTAATTTATCTTATATCCAGATAATTTTCCAAATTGTTGTGCTATATAAGTGTGGTAAGGAATTTTCTGGTTGCTCAACACCTCATTTTTACTTTTTTGTGTTTAACTAGGTGGCGCTATACATTAAATGAGCCCTTTGAGATCAACATACAAAAAAATGGTCCTCCTAAACCTTACGGTTCTTGAGATATTCACAGAAAACTGTGTCTGCCCTACCCTCCTTTCGGGGGGTGCAGTCCAGCGGGGGGGCAAAAAAAAAAAAAAAATCTGACTAAACCTATATGCGCGGCGCTTCGCTTCATAATAAAGTAAGTTAGAAGGAAAACGGAGCTCTCAGCTCAGGCAGCCATCTTGTTTCCCGTCGGCCTTCCTACCATGCACAGCAATACGCACAGCATATTCAAGCTCTTCATTGTAAGAGGGCAGGTAGAGATTTGAGTTTGTGTACAGAGCATTCACTTTTCAGAGAAACATAATAGAAACAATTTGAATTGTAAGCCTATTTCTAGGTTTAGTGAATATCCCAGTTTTTAAACATGTTTTTTAAAATTTTCTTTAATTCAGACTGCAAATGATTCCGTGACCCCACCCATATTCTTTGCGACCCGCGTCCCGACCCCCAGTTTAAGAACCGCTGCTGTAGTGGACACAGACACAAAACAACCTCCTGTATTCAGTTGTCAAGACCATGTGCTGCCCATTTTACATTTAAATAAAAAGTGACATAAGTCACTTACTGTTTGGTTGTTCTATCTGAAAAGCATTAAAAGCAACAGAACTGAACTTTTCTAGCTCAGATTTCAGTGGCACTGTCCCTTGTTTTAATTTGAATGTACAGTAGTATAAAACATGCGTCCATTTTCCTGTGTGGAGATGGTGGAACGGAATCCTCAGGAGCTGTAATGTGCCAAGTATCTAGAAGTCTTGGCCCTCTCAGTGTGCGGTGGAGGCGCAGGGATCATAGGCAGCTGTGTTGATCATTTTGTCAAACTTGAACAGTTATGTTCACATCACCTCAAAGTCTGGTAACAATTACTCAAACTGCAACCATCTTGCACACAGAAATACAGTTTTCAAAGTCATTAGGTCCTGATAGTTAACAAAATCCAACAGTCTTTTGGAAAGTCAAAACTTAATGTTCCTGCTAGTTTGCATCTAGAAGGTCCATCAGTTCATATAAAGATATGCTACTGTAGCATATACTGTGGCAGTCTGTAGGTTATCTCCAGACTGCCATTGAGTTCACCGGGTTGGTCAGTTGTAAAGAACTTTGTTGGCGTTGCATCGGTTGTGGAGGCACAGCTGTGTGCAGTTTCACACGAGTCATCATTGCCCTTGGACATTTTCAGCCGGTTGGAAATTGGACTAATTTTATTTTTTATTTTTATTTATTTTATTTATTAATTTGTTTGTTGACTGTCTTGTATGTCTTGGTGTCACGGGTATGCTGGCGACTACGCTGCTCCGTCCGGCATCTATTGTCTTTGTTAGTCTATGTGTCAATGGCAATGTCTTATATGTGGAGCGCTTTGGGTTGCACTCTGTGCATGTTAAATGCGCTATACAAATAAAACTGACTTGACTTGACTTGACTACTGTAGATGAGCTGAGGGTCCGGTGGAGTGTCTTTTGGGGACAGCTTAATCCTATCCATTTCTAGGAATAGTTTCTGAAGCACCTCCAAAGTGTAACGCAGTGTTTGGGGGTATGCAAGGTTGAGGGCATAAATCAGTCCCATAAGCAGTGTGCAAGCTTTAGCAGTGCTGCTGCATCCTTGTAACATCTCTTTGCTATTTCCTTAATATTAATGCCTTGATATTTCCTCCTCTTTTTAGTCAACTTTAGCATGGGTTCAAAAATGAGCCTCACTGTGTGTATTAAATATGTATATATATTCGGGTTTCCCTCGCTCCCCGAACCTTCTTGAGGAGCATAAATGTGGCAATGGCCCCCCTCAGATAGGCAGGCATCCAAATCTTAAACTATTTAAATGACTGGGCTGATGGCCAGCTCACCAGCACTCCCACCTGGTGGACACTCTCCTTAGCCAACGTCACTCAGGGTAAACTGGTCCCTCACGCTCACTCAGGGTAAACTGGTCCCTCACGCTCACTCAGGGTAAACTGGTCCCAGCGGACATCGACACTTGCTTAGCATGGTTCTGCATGGTTTTATTTCAGTTAGTCCCTCTAATAGCTGGTTTGATTTGCATTGAGAGGTGATCTTATGGAAAGTACCCCATGCCAATTGTGAGATATGGTGAGTATGTGATGATGTGGGGCTATTTTAATGTTGAATGTCTAGGGTGTTGATTTTTTATGGTGTGTTCTAGACAAGTGGTTCTCAAACTTTTCACAATGAGTACCACCTCAGAAAACAATTGGCTCGCAAAGTACCGGCATCAAAATACAGTAACGTAGGCCCATTTACAGTTTTTTTTCAATCGCTAACAAGCGCTTACCCATACTTACATACAGACTCACACCTACAAAACACAACTGGCCAAATGGATAATTTTCTTCTCAAAAACACATTTAAATATACTAGTAACACATCTTTCTCTACACACACTAACTTTACCAAAACACTGAAAATCTGACTCAAAATAAAATTATTCTGTCAAAGAATAACACTTGTTTTCACTTCACATGGTACATGCAGTCAATCAAAGTACACCAGGTTTCAAAATACTGGCTATTGTTGACATTAAAAAAAAAACATAGACTTTTATGTTTCAGTTTTACAGGTATTTGCATGCAATTTTTACACTCAATTTCTTGGTTGGGAACTGTATGTCCACATGTTATGTTCAAAAGCATTTCAGTAAAAAGCAAATATTTTTTTTCCCTTTACTGTTTACTACAGTAGAAATACTGTTTACAGTATGATAGAACAGAAACAGTTTTGCAGTATTGCAATGCTTACAGTTTTTTTCAATCGCTAACATGCGCTTACCCATACTTCAGATACTATTTCTAAACTCTTAACACAGACTCACACCTACAAAACACAACTAGCCAAATGGATAATTTTCTTCTCAAAAACACATTTTGTTAAACATACTACTAACACATCTTTCTTTGCACAAACTAACTTTACCAAAACACTGGAAATCTGACTCAAAATGAAATTATTCTGTCAAAGAATAACACTTGTTTTCACTTCACAAGGTACATGCAGTCAATCAAAGTACACCAGGTTTCAAAATACTGGCTATTGTTGACATTACAAAAACATGTCCACATGTTATGTTCACATTCAAAAGCATTCCAGTAAAAAGCAAATCAGTTTTTTTCCTTTACTGTTTACTACAGGAGGTACAGTAGAAATACTGTTTACAGTATGATAGAACAGAAAAAGTTTTACAGTATTGCAATGCTTACAGTGAACAAAATAGCCATGAAGCCATGAAACATTCTGAACAAAAAAACAACAGCAAAAAGCCCAGATAAAAAGGGGGGAGCTAAAAAAAGCACAAAATTACTGTATCTAATCTCTGCGATCTTCAGGGTTACAGTAGGCCACATGTTTTCATCAACATCGCATTGATTACATGGTCAATGATAGTGGCACAAATTTCATCACTGACAACCGTTCTTGCCGCCAAATGGAATGCCACCACCATGCATTCTTACACCTCTACCTTGCCCTCTCTTTAGGCCTGCTCTTCTCCCTGACCCTGCTCCTCTCACTGCTCCTGCATCTCTCACTGCTCCTCTCACTGCTCTTACTCTTCCTCATCCAGACATTACAGTGTTTGTCTTTTTCTGTTTCTGTTTCTAAAAACATCACTCCTCAAAGTCCTCCTTTTACTGTGTACGTGTCAATGTAATAGAAAAAAATAACCCCTGCCACTGAGTCTAAGCCAGACTGGAATCAGCTATGGTTGGCCCAATTTACCCAACATAAATCAATTGTGTGTCAATTATTTAATTGTTTGTTTATTATCAGCTGAGATATATTGTTTTGAACTGATATCATTGCAGAAGCAGAGGTTTTTATACTGTATCTAAAGTTTGGAATATTGTTTTTGCTATTGTGGGATGTTGTGTGTTAACATTCGTAAATACTGCAAAAACAATCCATAATTTTGTTGGGAGGTATAGCTTGTCTGTTAAGAAAATGTAAGCATTGTGGAAATGTGTTCACTGACTGCATATCGTGTAAAAACGACATGAAATGTGTGAATGGTATGGCCACAAAAGACCAATGCTGTGCTAACTGTATTTAGAGTTTTGAAAATGTGACAACTGGTTGGACAAACGCTTGTTAGCGACTGAAAAAACTGTAACTACATATCTTACATTGTATACTGTTTTGTGTCGTTTTTTATTTTTATTTTACGTCAGTGATCACATGGTTAAGGCTTTTTTTATTTTATATATACTGTATATATATACTGATATAATTTGAAGTGATTATTTCGTCTTTATGGAAAAAAAAACATCTTGGAGACTCTCAGAGCACCACTGGAGAGAATGCCTACCACCAGCGGTACCTGTACCACAGTTTGAGAACCACTGTTCTAGACCTTTGATTTAATGAATGTATTGTACTCTAAAGTGAAGGAAAACAACCGGCAGGTGGCAGTGTAACTCTACAATTTTGTTAAACATGTGTTCTGAATATAGAATGTCTGCTTTTTCTATGTTTTACTCTTAAAAGGGCGGATGGTGTCAAGTGAGCTCTTGCGTCTACATGCCCAGACCTGAGCGTAATCTCAGAGAGACCTTGTCAGTTGGGTGATAAGGTTAAAAATACCAGGTGTTGTTAACATTACCTTATCCTTTAGCTTTACACAAGAGAAAGCTTGTGACTGAAAATGAAGTCACATGTCATAGAAGTGATAATAGTGACAGGAAAATAGTGATAGAAAAAGTGATGATCATAGACATAGGTAAATTGTGGTGGTTTCAATACAGTGTGTGATGGGCACATTCACAAGCTAGCAGAACATTGCATTTGCCAACCTTTCTGTCATTTTGTGTGCTTCACCTCACTGTGTGTTCACCATGTGCTGAGTGTGTTTCACTAATTCACAGATTGGGATAAATGCAGAGACCAAATTTCCCTCACGGGATCAAAAGAGTATATATACTAATCTATAATACTATACTATTTTCTCGCTAGATGCACCATAGGCCTAAAGAACAACAGATCAGAAGAGGTCATCACCAGGGCTGCCAACTTTTCAAAAAACCTTGGATTGAGATTTGGTGGGGCCAACCAAAATTTTGATGCGGAAATTTTTGTTTGGCTCATTCAGCATTATACCGTACAGTAAAAAAAACATACATCAGTGGTTCTCAGGTGTAGGGACCAGGCATGGACGGATTATGAACTTTTGGGCCCCTGGGCCCACATGTATTAAGGGCTCCCCACTAATTGTCGCATATGTGGAAGGGGGATTTGGGGGTCTTCCCCCAGAATTTGTTTCATTTGTTTGATGTGATTTCCTGTATTCTGGTGCATTTTGGTAGCTTAGAAATCTAGACACACCCTAGCGGCAGCAAATTACATATGCTTCCAGGGCTAGTCTAGCAACTCTCCGTTGGCTTGTGAGCTCGATAGAGTCTATAGAGTCGTTAGGGGGGCATAACATAATGATTAATGGCACAGTTGCAACAGTTTGGCTTGAATTCCCTGCTACTTGAAAACAAAGAAGATGGATATTGCTGTTGGCCAACAGTGTGACACGAGTTAAGCTTGTTTTGAGATGGCAAAAGTTTAAACTAGCCAACTAGCTCCGCTGGTGGGAAAACGCATGGGACTCAGTGCTGTCCTATTGCGTGCAGAGGGAATTTGAAAGACAACCGATTATCCCGCCCCTCGGACTGAGCACTGCGAACGGTGAGTGCCCAGACCCTACATTTTAATGTGGGTCTGGCTCGTCAGGCTAGCATTTTGGGGATGGCCAATACTAAATTCAATCAGATTCATAGCCTACATCCTGATGTGTTGATATTGAGGCAATGATTCCATGCAAAGGCTTGGGCTTCAGGGCCCCCTGACACCTTGGGCCCCTGGGTCTGGGCCTGGAAGGCCTGTGCAGTAATCCATCCCTGGGACCAGGGTCCCAGAGTTAAATGAACATTGGTATCAAAGGGATCTAGCCTACTACTAGGAGCATGGGTGTCGGAGGCATTGTGAAAGTGGGTGGGACATTTCAGAGGGGGGGGGGTATGGGGGTCTTCCCCCAGAATTTTTTTTTTGACTAGATGCAATTTCCTGAATTCTGGTACATTTTAACAGGTTATTTAGATACTTCTATATAAGAAAATAAAGCCAGCCTATGAAATTAATAACAAGTAAATCATGCATAATTTAAAAATAACTCAAGGCTACTTGGCTACGCAATAAGGTTTCCATTACAGCACGTTCAATGAACGCATGAAAGCAGATGGTTTGTTTGAAATCCCGACACTCTTTCAACTACATGGAACGTAATAGTGATCATCAAATACCTCCCCAGATTTCAGTGCCCATCAGTCCCAACATTTAACAATATAATCAAACGGTCCAAAAGTAAATTAAATATCAAACTAAACCGAAAATGTCATGCTTTTGAAGGCCTACCAGTATGCCGCTCCAAGAAACGCATGTCTCAAAATAAAACTCGCATAAGAAATAAAGGGCTGTCTCAAATACAATCCTGCCCCTAAAGGCCTATGCTTTGTCTTAAGACCCCGGCCATAATTTGAGGATTTACAGTATCTAAGTAGACAAACTGGCTTCAGATATCCAACAGAGTGAATAGAGATTGTGCAGTCTTGGTTAGTGACGTGATGCTGGTAATGGGGAGTTTTACATAGCCTAGCGTAAACCTATAGGTTATTATTTATTTGGTGTACCTATAAGGCTTTTTACCTTATCAAAAGTGAGGGGGATGACTGATCTCTTCAACACTGCAGAGGATTTGGCACTTTGGTGTGTGTTTTGTAAGAATTTAAGAAATGTTTGTATATTTTAACTTTTAAATGCATCAATCAGGTGCACTTTCAAAATAAATTCAGAGGTCAGACTTATTATACAGGCTTATTTTTATGGAAATATTTGTGCTGTAGCCTAAGATATTTTGCACTTCAGAATTATAACCATGCACACACAGGTGGAATAGTTATAGTGATATTGCAATAAGTTCACAACCACAAAAACATATGCTACATTTCACAGTTCAGAAATGTTCAGAAATGTGTGTCCATGAAATTATGCAGAAGTGGTCACCTGTGTTATTCAGCTAGTTTATTTAAGATAATATATTGGTCATTGTAATGGCCATAGCCTATAGCCTACAGTACATGCTATTCCTTTTTCAGGATGTACCCATATCTGCATGATGTGAATGTTTGCATATGGCTTATGTCAGGCTTTATATCAATATTTGTATCTCGTTATTTGATTTTCTTCATATTTTTGCATTAATGTCACTAGGAAGCATGCCAATATAAATATATTCATGTATCTGTAATATGATTGGCTGGAACCTGACAATATAAGAACCATGATAGTGGGATAATCTATGGCTGAGCAATTTACAAAAATGTATGTAGGCCTACTGACAAATAGTTTACATTAGAATACATTATAATTTCGCCCCAATGAGGCTATGTAGAAATGTGTTGCAATTTTAAAACCGGATTACTCAGGAACCACTTATTGCACAGAGGCATGCTTTATATCCTCGTATTCGGTACGTTTTGCTGTTTATTGTGATATTGGGTTTGCCACGTGTTGTGTGAGTAATGGGTGTGCACTGTGTGCAAAATGCAAATATGATTAGCCTAAATTGCACGTCGGTTCAATGTTAATTTTCTCGCGAACCATATAAAACATATGTATAGGTTTAGTTTAGTTGAACCTCATCTGTCAGGTATTTGACCTACCAGGTTGACACTTCAGCGTGAAAAATACTCAATAACACTCAAAGCATACCTGAAGCCGGGGAAATGCTGGGGAATGAATGCGACTGGGACGGCTTCTGAAGTAGCATCGCAAATGAGAGAAAATTTAGAAAATTCCACAGACAGGGGGTGCTCTTGAACCCTCTCACCGTCTCTGAAAGCATAACCGTGGCTCAACAGGTAGATCTATAGATAGGCTAAACTCATTTTTCAGGCATCTGACCGACCGGGTTGACACTTCAGCGTGAGAAATCGGGGGTGTGGCGTGTGAGTGTGTGAAACTAATCAAATGCGTGTCTCACGGCCAATGCGTGAGAGTTGGCACCTATGGTCATCACAGATGCCCTAAAAAAATAGATGTAAAAATATGACCGTCGCCCAGTCCAGCACAATTTTTCCAGAAAAATAAGTCACGCTTGTCAAATTGTGTTCATTTCCTACTTTGTTCCTTTTTTGTGTGTTTGTAATTAAGTGTGTGCAGAGTGTGTGGTTGTTTTTGTGTATATGTGTTTTATGTGTGTTTTTTTTTGTCTGTGTTTGTGTGTGTGTGTGTGTGTGTGCGTGTGCGTGTGTTTGTGTATGTAGGTGTGTTTGTATGTGTGGATGCATGTGTGTGTGTGTGTGTATGTGTGTTTATGTGTTTGTGTGCGTGTGCGTGTTTGTGCGTGTCGTGTGTGTGCATGTATGTGTGTGTGCATGTGTAGTGTGTGTGTGTGTGTGCGCGCATGTGTGTGTGTCTTTATGTATGTGTACATAAATAAAGCAAATCAGGGAACCACCTACTTTGCGATAAGTGTCATGGGATCTTTAACAACCATGGTGAGTCATGACCTCAATTTAACATTCATGCAAAAGAAAACATCTCCTGCAGTACAGTGTCCCTGTCACTGCAATAGGATATTGGGATTGATATTTGTTTGGTAGCTTTTGGCCACAGTGAAGAGTGCCACCTACTGGCCAGCCACCAACACCGCTTCCAGCAGGAACCTACTCTTCCAAGGAGGTTTCTTATCCAAGTACTAACTAAGCCTGCTTAGCTTCAGTAATTCAGCAAAGTCAGGGTATCTGCTGGTCTGGCTGCTGGCTAAAACCAAAAGGTGAAAGGCATATAGGATTCTAAATGTCTCACTGAATTGCATTATGCACACTCAATTCTCACTGGTATCTGCTAGACAACAAGTACCAAAACATTATTAGTTAATAGATTTCACATGTAAAATACAACCCCACCCCCATGTTGCCTGTTCATAATTCTGAGAAATTCTTGAATTGTGTGCATGTGTGCGTGTACATGTTTATGTTTGTGTGTGTGTGTGTGTGTGTGTGTGTGTGTGTATGTGTGTGTGCATGTGCATGCATGCGTACATATGTCTACTGTGTGTGTATGTGTCATACGTATGATTACTGTGAATGTATGCGTATGTGTGTGTGTGTGTGAATATCTGTTTATGCATATGTGTGCATATGGAATGGGTTAACATGACCCCTGGAGGCAAACATACGCAAAAAATTGGTCATCCTAGGCCCTACAGTTTTCAAGATATTCACAGAAAATTCTGTTGGTGTACGGTCACTAAATGTACACATAAATTGGTATGCATTCGGAGGGTGTCATAATGATCCTACACTTTCAATTTCGTGCAGTTTTGACCATGTCAGCCAGAGATATTGTGATTACAACACCTAATTTTTTACTTTTTAATTTTTAACTAGGTGGCGCTATACATGAAATGAGTGGTAATGGGATGGGTTGACATGGCCCCTTAAGACCAACATACAAAAAAAAGGTGGTCCTCCTAGGCCATACGGTTCTCGAGATATTCACAGAAAACTGTGTCCGGTCACCTACAGGCCACTTGGTGTACTGTAACATAAATTAATTTATTGTATGGCCCCCCATGAACGGAATTCCACGAAACTTGCATTCAGAGGGTGTCATAATGATTCTACACTTCCAATTTCGTGCAGTTTTGACCATGTTAGGTCACAGATACCTGCGATTACAACACCTCATTTTTACTTTTTTGTTTTTAACTAGGTGGCGCTATACATGAATTGAGTGGTTATGGAATGGGTTGACATGGCCCCTTAAGATCAACATACAAAGAAAAGGTGGTCCTCCTAAACCCTACGGTTCTCAAGATATTCACAGAAAATTGTGTCTGCCCTACCCTCCTTTCGGGGGGTCCAGTACAGCGGGGGGGCTACAGATCAAAACAAAAAACGATGGTTCCATGCTATCCATGTGGGGCTACATGCCCACCAAGTTTCATGTACCCCGGTCTTTCAGTGTCTCGGGAATCCTTGGCGGAAAATTGGCCATGCGAAAAAGAAAAAAAATCTGACTAAACCAATATGACTGCCGCTTTGCTGTGCGGTGGTCATAATAAACTACATTTCAGTTTATATAGATGAAAAAAGTAAACCATATTGTGAAGGAGATCTTTTAGATTAGAGATTAGAAACAATCTAATGACTGTGAATCATATTCCCAGCTCCATCTTACCTTCACACACAATGTGACTCACCATCCCACCTTTCAGTTGGGTTAAGTAAAAAGTATAGTTTATAAATAGTATGCATACATATAAGGGTCAGGATGCTAACATGCAATACCTACAAAAACATAAATATTTAGTACAACTAATAAAGTATTTACATTTATAGAATAAAAACATAAACTACCTAAAACAGTCTAATTCTGAATAGGGAAAGGAAATCAGAGAAATCAATCTTGTGTTTAAAAACAGTCTGTGCAGTCATGGGTAAATAAAGCCTTCCACCTGACAAGGACAACTTATGATTCCCAGACTTGTCTGGAGCTGTTGGGGCGCATTCCAGTGCTGCTGCGTGGAACTCCTGCTGCTAGAGTAATTGGAATCGTCCCCCTTCAGGGTTCCAGTAGGAATTGTGAGGCATAAGTATACGGTCAAACAAATGAATAAATTATCCTTATACCTCGTAATGAAATTGAATCCCAGGTTACCAAAGTATAGCCAATTGTTCTAATGATCCTTCACAGCCATTGCGGTTTAGAGTAAAAAACATGTAATCCAATAGACTTTAGGCCTCATTTCACTTCAATTCAAAAGAAGCATTCAAATATACTATTTCACTAACACTGTGGTTTGGACATTCATACATGCCATTACTGAATAAACACGTTAGAGACTGAAGACCACCCTATCTGCAGGTGGAGCAGGGGGTCAGTAAGGCCACAAGGCCCTCTGGCGGCCACAGGGAAAGCGTGTGGCTGTACAAAGACCACGAACAGCGGAGCGCTCTCCGTAAAGTGGGGGTTGTGTGTCTGTCAACACCAACACGTGCCATATGTAGCGCCAGGACTCTGCCCTGAGGCCCAGGACCGAGCACCACTAATCTCTAGCTCCGCAGCATCTGGTATGGTCGCTGCACATTCCCCAATGGGGTATGTCATCCCAAAACAACACAAGGGTAGCCGCTCACTCCCCCATATGGAGCAGAAAGCCGTTTCTATGAAACTGACATGAGATCATCAACCTCCCATTGATTGTAATAATGCGTCACCATGCGGCCCATGTAATCAGAAGCAGATTTTGGTGAACCTCTAAACGATCGTCTTGAACGTATTCATTTTAACATATGATTGCAAAGTCAGTAGGAACAACACTTTCCGAGACCCATTCAGAGTATGCAATACTGTATTTGAAAGCATTTGCCTTATCTGTGATACACAGTGCTCAGAGGAGTGGAAAAAAACACTATTTACCATTTACCTTTTTATTTTGGCACAGTAGCTATGCTTATTTGTAAAAGGGCAAGGACAGACTTCTTCCTCCTCATTGAAGCATATTTGCACATTTGAAGATAGATTGCATACTTTATGTACATTGATAAATCTCACTGATTACATCACTACATTGTTGTGTAAGTGGAATCTCATAGTCCATGCTGGGTTATCAGGCTAAAGGCAAAGCCAGAAGGCCAGACATTATGCCACCCTTCAGCAATGTACACTTTGTTAATAATTCATCAGTGTTGTGGGAACGACCAAGACAGGGGATTTGCCACGTCACTTTGGGAAGGTTTCACTTGTTTTATTGATGACAGGGGAGTCTCTCTTGTGAGTGGGAGAGTATCCACCATCCCAGTATCTGAAAGTCAACCTGGCTGAAGTTATGTTTCGTGACAATTGGTGTGGATGTCATTCTGTGGATTTCATTCTGCTTAATCTATCAATGACTGCTCTGAGTTTAATGCACTGGTTAGTCACTGATAAAGCCCATTTTTCTCAGAGAGTAATTGTGAAATAAGCTAAAATTGACCAAACATGTAGAGATTTAAGTTAAACTAATCCATGGCTGGGAACATGTTCATTTTCATGCATAACATGGCGGTGATAAACTCAGTCAATACAAAGATGGTAAGTGCAACACATTTGTGACCACGAGACATAATGACTATAGAATGAGACAGGAAAAACTTTTTATTCCAATCTTTTTCTGTGTAGATCTCTCTCTCTCTTTCTTTAAAATGGTAGTAACACTGCTTGCCATGTGATGGGCTTTCCGGTTCATTTGCAGTGTTGGGGAACTCTCTGCCTTTGACGTTCCCTCTTTCACTCACTGATCAAAGCGTTGTTGGGGCCTTCTCCTCCAGGAGGCTGGTCGCTCCCCCGCAACGCTGCATTGTGTGAGTGTCTGCAGGGGCACTTTGAGCTGCGGGACTGTGTGTCCAACATCAAGCCTTCACAAAGAACAACGCGCAAATAAGCACCAAGTTCAAAGGGAGAGTGTTGAGCTGAATGAGTTCAAAGGGGAGGTATTAAAAGTTTCCCAAACTGAGACTGAGATATTGTACACCCTTATTTTATTGTATTTCCAAAGTACATTTGCTTATTGTCATTTTTTGATGATGATGTTAACTATCAATCTTCTGTATCCAACACAAAGGGGAGGGGAAAGCAAGAGAGGCATCTAGACCGCAGCAGTGCCCTCGCCATGGCAATACCATGTGAGCCACCGAGGGATTCCCCCTGGATACGATTTGTCCAAACGTGTTAAAAGAGGGGATCCTCATCTCCGGAGCACTCGAGTCGTTCCCCCCTTCTCCACAGAGCAGATTTCGGGTGAATATCCAGCAGCCAATCAGATGAGCTGCATGGCACTGTGTCATTCAGCCAGGCATCCAGTCCCCTCTTGACTCTGCCTCCTGTTGCCAGGGTTGCTCTTGCCCTTCGGGTACATCGGGTACAGTGGTGGAACTGGAGCAGAAAATGTAACGGAGAATCCTGGAGTACTTACCCTGTCACCTGAGCAGTATCACACGGCTATGTGCAGTTCACCATTTTAGATAATTGGGGTACGACCATCTCTACTTTCACGTGCTTAGTGCTCTGAATTTTATGGCATCGTGTTTCCTTGTCAGAAGGTTTGGATGAATCAAAATGATAACAAAGTTGCATGGACATTAATGTTTATAGACTTTTTGCTGGAAGGAAAGGTTACTATTTATTTACTGATTGGATCATTCAAACCATCAAAATGTGGTTGACATGACTTTGTGCAGGTCTCAAATGAGAGCTCACACTATGTTATATTTGTAAAGACCCCCCCCCCCCCCCCTGCAGATTGCCTTTAACCCTTCAGATGCAGACCTGGCCTGCAGTTAACTCCAGTGTCCTCTCTCTGATCTGCTCTCCTACAACACAAACAGCTCTAGGTCACTGGGGTCAGAATGGAGGTGGCCTTACAATCTCTCCGTAATTACAGAAATCAAACTGATGGTAATCCTCCAGTGTGGTAACAGTACAAAACACATGTCTCTCAAAGTAAATAACTTAGATGTTGTGACAGCTTATGCGAATATCCTCAATATCTAAGAGAAAACTTTTATGTAACTTCACATTTACCTCCTTGTGATTACTGCACACTTTCTTGACATGATACTACTTTCTAAGACAAAAAAGAAAGAATAAAAAAGTGTCTTGATAATACAGAGCTGCGTAGGTTGCCTTTTCTGAAACTCTTTTGGCAGCAGTTTTAGTTCATAACTCAGAGGGTAGAAGTTTGAAAGTAGGGCTGAACTTGAAGACTTCAAGCCTATGATGATGGGCTTGCATGTTCTGAAGTCTCTATACCTCAGCGGGGTGGATTATAATTGGCATGCCCCGCTGTTTTTGACAGCCCGGGACATTCTGTATTTTAAAGCATCGTTAGGGAGGCAACAGACCCTTTTAATTCTCCACACCAAATCACTTGATACAAATAGTAGCGTACCAATATTTATTGATGGGTGGAGGCTTTTGTGTCCCCGTGTGAGCCTGACATCAAAACATGTGGAATCAGGTATGACATGTCTCCTGTGGTGTATTACATCCTTGTGTCTCTCGGGTGGTGGGGTGCACTGTATGGGCTACAAATTTCAGTAAGGAAATAAAAAGGCATGGATGTTGATGGTATATTTAGATCTTGGTTCTAGATCTAAATCTAAGGTTGGTTCTAGATCTAAGGTTGTAGACCTGTTTCTGCTCTGAACCTTCTGATTGACAGGTTGAAATGTAGTGTGAGCCAACAAGGACGATTCTTCAGGAAGGTATCCATGGACATAGCTATTAATGAAAATATTTGCAAACTGTTTTCATGTCTATAACAAAATGTACTTCACAGGAGAACCATTTTGAACAACTGGTGTGGAATCTTCACAAGTTGTTGATAACATGGTGTCTATATGGAAATGTTAAAGGGAATCGATCTCTGAACATGACCCTACATGGACATGTTAATTGCCACCACACCAACCTTAAGAGTGAGAATGACAGATGGTTAATGGCCATCGTTCAGTTTAAATTCTCTCCTCCCCGGAAATGTTTGAGTATAGACAGGCACACTGTGGAGTCACCTCCAGGGAAACGGTCTCTCCCTAGAGAGCATTTTCTGGTTGATGGTGCAATAAAATGGTAAAGACAGGAAAGGCCGTGCATGATGTGCACAGATTCTCAATGTAACCTCCAACCAAGGTCACATAGCTAATCTCATGACATTCACAGCAGAGCCAATCCCTGTGTGACTTGTGTTAAGCATCACACAAATGTGGGGATTAGTTTCTTAACGGACATATGGGGAATTTATGTGATTTTATACAGCAATGTGTTATGGTAAAAGTAAAGAAGAGAAGCACAGTAGGATTGAGTGTAAAACTAAGTATTGGTGATACAAATAACCCATAAACCTACATTATTTATTCTCCTTTGAGGTGAATATTTCAGAGAGGCACTTTATCCTACAAGGCTGTATAAGTATGACAGTGTGTGATCTCAGGGTGTGTGGCCTCATTCAGCCTCATCCTGTAGGACCTATGAGCATCACCAGTCCAAAGTATATCTGCAATACTGAGCAAATAATTGCTTTCTTTGACGCTATTCTAATATTTGAGCCAAAATAAGTCATCTACAGAAAGATAGTATGAAAACAACAAATGGAACTTGCTCCATTTGTAAAGTGCAGATAGATTCTTAGTGCATATTTAAGACCAATAGAATACAGATAAGATACAATTACCTGTTCTTATAGCCTACAAATAGAGCTACTTTTTCCTTCTATTTGCTCTCACCCTGGCTTATGGTATAGAGCACCCTACTGCCAGGTATCACATTAAAGGTTGTATCAGCGATTGCAGGCTCCAAAAAGGCCCAAACATAAATGATCCCATTCATCTAATCTTTCCTAACGATCCGCTAGCTGTCTACCGCATAAGCAGGCCGTCAAAAAAACGCGTCTCTGTAGGCAGCCTAGGCTCCGAGATCTGTACACAAAAACAATTGCTACCAACAACCCACTCAAAGGCAAAATAAAGTGTTTCAACCAATAACCGACGAGATGTGCGTTTAGGAGAGTTTTAATTGCACAGGAGGGAGGGGGAGGGACTAGTGAGCTAGCTCTCTGTTTTGTTTGAACATCAACAGAAGTGACGTATCCACGCTATCGCTGATACAACCTTTAAATATGTAAATAAAAAAAATACTAGTAATAACTCTCAAAAGGATCATAAACAGCTGAAATGTATCCTTTACCTCTCCTTTACCAAGAATAGTTTTGAATGCCAAGGTAGACTTTGGATTTTCTCATTAGGGTACTACTCTCATTGCTCAGTTTCATAATGATCCCTGCAGAAACATGCTCAACTTAGCAAAAACCATCCAAGAACTAAGCAGCTAACATAAGAAAGAAACACAAACAAAGGATTCTGCCAAAGGATTCTGCCCTTTACAACTAAAACAACACACATACTCCATTAAATCCTTGTGATCAGTTCTTGTTTTCTGCCACGGCTAACAAGAACCTGCTAAGAGTTGTTGCTGGAGCACGGCACTGCGTTTGAAGGGAGGCTGGCTGTTAATAATGAATGTGTGACTGCTTTGAGCTTGTCACTGAGAGCTGTTCGCCCTCGTAACATCACAGCTCAGTAAGAGGCATTGTGGTGCAGCCCACGTCTGCTCTGCTGTCTACACAGAAAGCCCAGAGGGGGAAGAGGGATGCTATACAAGTTGGAAACTTTGGGTGGCACATGCAGCGTGTGGGTGTTAAAAAGATAGATATTAAAGGTATTCTTGCTATTACAGTGATACAGAGATGATTAATGTTGATGTAGGCCCATCTTCACATTTTGACATTCACAAGTTTCCCCCTAGACATTTTATGCTTAGGTCTACATAAAGCTGTTTTATGACTGCAAAATGTCAAACTAAATAAATAAGGTCTAAATAAGGTCAGTTTCTACAGGTCTAGGTCAATGAGTGCATAAACATACCGTACATATATCACATACACACACACAGTCCATTTTTACACATTTACAAATACAAAAATACAAATACATCATAAAAAATGCATGCATCGAGCCATGAAAAGACAAAAACAACAACAACAAAACTGATTGCTTTGGGTCAGCTGGAGGCATTTCAATTCTGCATAGTAACTAGCTGGAGTGCTGACACACTTTTAGGTGATTGGCTGAGCTGTATGCCAGCGCTACAGGCCAAAGTGTTTTAGTAAGTCACTTTAAGGTCATTGTGGTAAGTGAGAACACCATCAGCCTCCAAGGCAAGAGCATGGCAAAACAAGCATGCCGTATTTACTGTTCAGCCATTTATCAACACCAGAATTCAATACTTACTATGCCACATCATTGTATCTTATAGGCTATCCAGCAAATCTGGAAATAAAAGTTTGACCATGTCTTCTCTAAATGAATCATGACAGAGAGACATCTGGCACAGATGTACTGGTGGTAGTCATGGGGTAGCCCCAGGCCCCCAAGGCATTGATGATATCTGGGGCAGTGTAATAGGTCACATACATTTAATAGGCAAACAAATACAAATAGGTCATTCCTTTAACCAATTCCTCACCTTCCATTAAATGCTGTGCCAACTAGGTGGGATTTCAGTGTCAGATTTTACACATGATAACATTTCAGATGACTTAATCTGGATCTCAGGATCACATTTTTTTTGTTTTGTTTTGAACAACATGCTATGCTCTAAATAACAGAGAGTGATATGTTTTCTGATCACAATCTGGAATTTCTTCAGAGTCAGTGATCTAAAAATGGCCTTATTTCAACACAGCTTGTTCTTCTTTTCTTCTGAAAAACATCTGCAATCATCTTTCACTCTGACGCAAAGGCAAACTATAGCTAATACATCACTCAACTGATATCAAATGTATGCAAATTGCAACAGCTTTCATGTTATGTACAACTGTTATGTCTGTACAATAATCAATACCCTCTCTTGGTGAGATAAATATTTGTACTATTGATTCTCCACTCTGAAAACAGGCACAGTTTGACAGTCCATGTGGTGAGTGAAATGTTCAATCCATTGCTACGTTGCCTGGTACATACTGTAGGTGCTATGAGTTGTCATGGAGATAAAGCTTCTGCAAAGTGGTCAGAATAGTAAAGGTGATGAGTGGATAGTATTGACTGATACCATAGGGCTGTATTGTTAAGTTTATAATACATTTTCCCCTATAAACAATAATACTATAGAGTGCATCACCAAATTGCTAGGAGGACTTCCGTTCCAAAAGATGATATAATGGTGCTTTCCATTTATCCTCCCACGTTGTTTTCCAAGTTGTTTCTCTGAGTTACAAACAGGTAGTTGCAAATGGAGCTCCCCCTGAAGTCGTTCCTACTTGAACCCGGAGTACCCCGAGTTTGAATTTCCGTGATGGCTGCGCCCGTTGACAGTAAATGAGAGCTGTTGATATGCACTGTTTATTAGCAGTTTTGTCTGATTTGTGTCTCATTAAATCAGTCAGAGAAACAATTGCTAACAAACAGTAGCATTTTGTTCTATGACTTGTTAAAGCGATGGTTCGGAGTAATTTTACCCTAGGGTCCTTTGCACCATGACCCCGAGCCAAACACCCTCCCAGAACCTGTTTTCCCTTCCCTCTTTACTCATAAAACAAGGCATTGAAAAGTTTGTAAGTACACCAGGAGTTTATTTAAGTATTTGCACCCCTGGTACAATTAGCAGTGTATGCTATTCGTACCCTGGTGCAATAAGAAGTGAATTCTATTCGTACCCCGGTGCACACAGCAATGTGTCCTATTAGTACCCCGTCTGGTACAAATATCAGTGTATGCTATTCGTACCCCAGTGCACACAGCAATGTGTTCTATTAGTACCCCGTCTGGTACAAATATCAATGTATGCTATTCGTACCCCGGTGCACACAGCAATGTGTTCTATTAGTACCCCGTCTGGTACAAATATCAGTGTATGCTATTTGCACCCCTGTGCATTTATTCTGGCATATTGATCACACAATGTAATCATTTTTTTTTTTTTTAAAACAAGCAACATGTTTTTTGTTGTTGTTATGTAACAGGGTGTGAATAGCTCAGCTGTGTAATAGACACTCTGAATAAGGTATGCTGTTTGCATCAATGTACAGTTAGAAGTGGATGCTATTCGTACCTTGGTGTTTATAGTACACTCTGAATAAGGTATGCTGTTTGCATCAATGTACAGTTAGAAGTGGATGCTATTCGTACCCTGGTGTTTATAGTACTGCATGCTATTTACACCCTGGTGCATGAACTAGCTAATTGTTGCAATCAAAACTTCCGTTTGAGAACCGATTTCTTGTTCAAATTGTGCGCCTTCTCTCCAGAGACGTTGGTACACATGCACATTCACTCTGCCAAAACCCTTTACACAGGAATCGAACCCCAGTCTCCCACATGCCAGCCCTTGTCTGTGACCACTGTACTATCTGCTTCCACACAGTTTCTAGGCCTGAACGTCATATTCACAAAATTTCTGTTAACTAACAAACTGACGGTTGTATGTGTTCACTGAACCAAGATTATGAAAATAAAACACAACTTTTCAATATAAAACTCAATCTGAACAGATATAGTGCCGAAACCTTTCAGAATTCTTCACTTTCTGCTGACGAAAAACGAATGCCCGCCAGGTTTTTTGTGCACGTGAGCAACGTCTTTTTGTTGTTATGTCACAGGGTATGAATAGCTCAGCTGTGTGGCCAAGGCTATTCGTACCAGGGGTGTAAATAGACACTCCGTTTATTTAAATAACACTTGCCTGATGGATTCTACTCTCTGCTACTATCTACCGCTGCGTCGACGTTACTTCCGTGATTTGGGAAAAGCCTGTAAAAGTCCTGGCAGGAAGCATGCATAAGGATGTAGATCCAGGAATGCACTAATATTTTGTTGGTAGTACCAGTTTGCAACAATTAGTTACACTAAATTGTAAACACTTTAAACACAAAAAAATATTAAAAACTGGATATACCAAAAAACTTTGATGTAATCGCTTCCTGACAGGACTTTTACGGGCTTTTCCCAAATCACTTAAGTAACGTCGACGCAGCGGTAGATAGCAGCAGAGTAGAAGCTATCAGGCAAGTGCTATTTAAATAAACCTCTGGTGTACTGGTACTTACAAACTTTCCAATGCCTCGCTTTATGAGTAAAGAACATAGTTGTACTACTGTAGAAGTTTCGTACCATTCTGGGAATTATTAGTGGGGTAATTTACGAGATACTAAGTTGGTTCCATTAGCGCCTGCAGAAAGTCATTCGTTTCTGACAGCGCTACTCGACCAGGGTTCAACCAAGGGAAAACAGGTTCTAGGAGGGTGTTTGGCTCGGGGTCATGGTGCAAAGGACCCTAGAGTAAAATTACTCCGAACCATCGTTTTAACAACTACACATCCGACTCGTTTATATTACATGGATTTGACATAATGCTGCGTTCCAATTGTAAGCCCGGGTCAGTCACAATTATTTCCAGGGTACTAACCGGAAGTTGCAAAAGGAACGCCCCCTGCAGTTTTATCCCAACTCCAACAAGAACAGTAAATGAGAGCTGTAGATACTATGTTTATTAGCAATTCTGTCTGGTTTGTTTCTCGTTAAATCAGTCGTAGAAAGTGTTTAACCTCTATCTGTCGCTATGTTACTATAACATTTGTTTGTGTAAAATAATGTGTAGTGCTTCATTACAAACTTGTATTGCTATATCTGGTAACACTCACTAACAACAGACAATTGCTAACAAATGGTAGCATTGTTCCCACAACTTCTTGACTAACTGGAACGCAACCAGTGTCACATATCAGCCTTTGTGTCGTGATGTCTTTGGGGTTATGAAATGTATGTTTCTGTGTAAGCTATGACTGGGGTGGGCTGAACTCTGAACAAAGCGTCTGAATGCTGATATTGGGGGATAGGAACTCTGCACTGATTACACGGACTAATGGACTGGTGTTGGGGTTAATTGAAAGATTGGGACATGGGCGGGGATAAGTGCTTTTATGCAGGCCCACCAAGACGGAGGGGGAGAATTTGGCTTTCCAACTGGCAACGGAGGGGGACGTGGTCCGAGATGCAGCAACAAGCCGATCGACGGGTGTCTGCAGGATGAATACATGCGTACATGCCGACAAAAGGAAAGTAACCTACCTATTCCTACTGTTGTGAGTGAGTGGGCCAGTGTCGGGACTACCGCGATTGTAAAGGCTGTGCATTGTTTTGTCTGTCGTTCCGGAGAGCTGTGGAGTTTGGGACTGTGTCTGGATCAGCGAGGGGAGAGACAGAGAGAAGTGCGCTGTCACCTACTAAAGGGGAGTAATATTTCTCACCTGTAATGAATGAGTGGGTTGTCTTGTCACTTTTCCAGCCTGCGAGGAAGAGAATCGGCGCTTTGGAGGAGCGGACGGGAGAGGTTGCATGCAACGCGACTGAAGTTGGGCGTGGAGTGCGAGATGTTCCAGTCAGCGCATGGCTAAGGGAAGTGATCATAATTTGTTCGTTCAGTGAATGGGCTGGCAGATGACTGAGTGGACTGTGTGAACATATTTGTGTGAAGTGATTCAATGAATTGCGGGCTGCTGAGGCAATTTTATCTGCATGTCATTTTCTTATGGGGTGTTAATGCTACTTATTTTTTTTATTGACATTATCTTTGTTATCTGTGTGATTAATTTCCTGTCATTCGGCTGCCAAAATCGTGAGGTTGTATTGCCTGCCTGCTCCTCCTTAAACCTGGTGTTTGTGTGGCTATCTGTGTATCGGCCACTTTTGTGTGTGGGATTAGCCGGGGGGGGGGGATATTGGTGACGGGCCTGGCCCGGCTGTGTATCACCTGCTCAGACACTACTGCATTACGCTGGGGGGTGTGGCTGCCAACCCGTTGTTCAATAAAACCTGTAAAATTTAACCTTGTCTGGTGGGGTGTGTCACAGAGAGGACTGAATTTGAGTACTTGCTCGGGTAGCCCGGCACAACACAACCAGCTCAGGTTTTTACACAATGACATCATTCCTAAGCACGAGTCATTTTACGAGACAACTGACGCCGCATAATTTTGAAATACTAGTCATTTTACCAGCTTCCCACCCACAATACCTATTATACCAGATGTAAGTAGGGTTTTATGAAACCTACAGTTAATCAATTGTTTTTTTTTTTCCTCAGACACAATGTCTTATTACTCAAATATGGAAAGATCATGAGGTGAGACTAATGTAACACTTAGGAGGGCACCAGAACATCCAGTACTGGTTCAAGGCTTAAAGGAATGTTCCGGAGCAAAGACAACCTATTGTCTATTGTCAGAAGCTAACAGGATCAAAATGTTGTTTAGGCTACCTTAGCTGTCTTCCTGTCACGGCCATCTTGAAGGAAAGGATTACCAAGTCGATTAACGAATGCAACAATGCGGTTGCGCAGTGCCAATCAGAGATTTCAAACGAACGAGGGAACAACATGTCAATGCAACACGCTGTTTTCTCTTGATGAAAGTGAAACCATGAGTTTTCCCACATCTCAACTTTGTGTTTTCAGAAATAATCGTTTTCAGTGATACAACCTCATTGAGATCATATGCATTTTCAATATGGGCTTTTAGAAGCCATCTGTCTCCTAGCCGCAGCGTTTTTGTTGCAAACATAATCAACTTAAGCGTGCTCAGATGACGTGATGGACGAGGCGCTGTTGTTGACCTGTCCATCATCGTAAAGCCCGATTTGATTGGTCCGCCCGGTCTCAGGCAAGCATATTTGCTCCACAACGGAGCAATGCCAAACCGAACTTGTGGGTGGGACTAAGTTCGGCTGGCACCTAGGCTACCTTTTTTGGTCTATCTACTAGTTTATTGACGCAAATAAATCCCTACAAACTTGTTTGAAACCGAAAGTTGACAGACGTGGGAGGGAACCTTTTACCTTGGCAACTTGGACCAATGATCGCACAATTCCGACTGAAAACACTTCCGCGTAGGGTACTTTTGTGTTTCCTCCGCGTAGGGTACTTTTGTGTTTCCTTGCGTATCGGGCCTTCCTCCTCCCTCCTTGATCTTGCCTCCTCTGGTTGCAATTAGATGACGTCGGGCTTTGAAAGATTTCCAGGGCACGAGCTGGAGGACCGAGGAGTGAAGCCGTATGCAAATAGAGGTTTGAGAAGAGGCCCATTTTTTCTCTTTAAGCCTTTCCTTCAAGATGGCCACGACAGGAAGACGGCTAAGGTAGTCTAAAAACACACCCTTCATAAAATAACATTTTTATAACCTTTTGAAACACTTTTTACAATACTTCGATTTGTCTGTAGACAACCTCACCACACTACCACAGAATTGTCATTCTATTTTGAACATTGTCAGCGGTGTAAAATATTTTGTTTTTGATGTGAGCGTATGCACGGTTCGCTTTCACTGTAAGCGAATTTGGTGTTAATGCAAACAACATTCTTGCTCAAAACTCCACCAATTAACGTAATTATGCTCTCAAACAACATTTTGAACGTGTTAGCTTCTGAAAATAGGTTGTTTTTGCTCCAGAACATTCCAACAGTCTGATTACTTGAAATGCCATGCACCATGATCACTACGTACGTCTAACAGGTGAGACAACAGGTTGGTTCATCAATGATTGTAACTAATAGGGTTGCCTTGTTCCTAAACAGTCAATCTAATTGTCCCAAGGTCTCCAAGCAACGCATGTGTCATTACATAACTCCTCTGCACAAACACATCCAACCCTGTCCCCATTACCTGCTAAACAAACATCAGCAAGACGCCACCAAACCCGTTTTCATCCCACATGCTATTTTCCCTTTCTCGTGGACTATGTCATCACAAACCGTTGTCTTCAAATCAGGCCATGTAATTAAACTTAAATGCTGGCATATGTCATATGTTTGTGTTCAAGACAACAACTGTATTTGTGCCTGGAGAGAAACAACTTGTTCTGACACGTACAGGGGTATTTGGTTTGTAATTTTGTTTTTGTTTAAACTCAAGTTTTTGTCAGCCATTTCTTAGCAGCAAATTAAGAGAGTTTGGGAAACACTAAGCAGGAGAAAATGGTCCAAGTGTGACCACACATATCATATATCTATCCAAGTGCAGTTCTGACGCATACAAAGATACACACATAGACTGGAATGTTGAATTAACATAATTATACCAAACAAAATGCTCCTACCAAAGAGCTCATACTGGCTGGGGAGCAGCGGTACTTTGCAATGTAATTAAGGTCAATGGCATTTCAGACTCTCTGGGGTGTTAAGACGTGACAGTTGCACCACTCCAACAATTATCACTGCCTACTAAGAATGGTGTACAGAGTCTCATTTGCGACTTAAGGCTCAATCTGCTCTTGGCTCGCATGATGTGTATTGCTCCTTCACACACACACACACACACACACACACACACACACACACACACACACACACACACACACAAACAAACAAACAGATTCATATTCATATTCATATTTTGTGGGTGTCTGGATGCACTCCAATCCTCACTCCTCTCTTCCCATTCTCTGGGTTTCCTTGCGAAGTCTGGTGACCAGACATGGTTGCCTGGCAACCTAGCCTCCACGGGAAAGATGGGATCACTGTGCTGAAGAAGAGGAATGTGGCCACAGCCATGGAAGAAGGAAAGAAACTTTGCATGCGTGTGATTGTTTCTTTTCATCTTTGTGCGCTTCTTTTAAAGATGCAACCCTATTTCAACAACATAATGTGACTCACTAACAAATAAAAAAGTAAAATACTGCAGCTGCCAACGAAAGACAACTCTTGTATTTGGAAGGAATCCTACATGCTTTCACCTTTCATGATATGGAATCAGAAACCATTGACCCGTGGTCAGACCCCAGTGTCTTCATCTGGACTCCAGTGTCTTTATCTCATGGGTCTCAAACTCAAATGAGCTGGGGGCCACTTCTGCCAACGTCATCTGATTGGAGGGCCGGCTATTTCTGAAAATGCAATGTTCTTTTTTTTAAATACCACACAAAACTGCAAACAGAAAGTGCAAGTGTTTTTATTTATTTTTAGACACCTGTGCTAGCAACCTTAGCTTATAAATAAAATAATGATAAAATAAATATTAATACAAATTATAAAACAAACAGAAAGCATAAAAACGGGTATGTGTGTGTTTCACACCAAATAAAAATATTTTCCTCTCATAACTTTTTTTAAACCTGGCAAACTAGGCGTCAGGGTTAAGAAAGCAACACCATTGTATTTTTATATCAAAATTTCAAAAGGCCATGGCTCGAAAGTGGTCAGAGATAAAGTCCTACTGTAAATGTAAAAATCTGTGAGTATAAACAAAAGTTTATGAAGGGGGTAAATGTACCCATCACTGGATGGCAAGCACCTCAAATTATGCACCTTTCAGTAAATACTGGATGAACATATGTAAGCAGGTTTACTTTCCTTTTTTTCATATTACCCACATAACAAATTAACAGGAAAACACCTAAGATGTATACCAACACCTAAGATGTATATGGTTTAGTGATGTATTACTAAACCACAAGGCCTACAATAAAGTATTCTGGTCAAATCAGTTCCTATCGCGGGTAATCTGAGTACCCAGAAGTTCGCATCATATTGCGGGTGACTTTGTAGTTCTTTAGAGCCCTGTTTCTACTAGCCCTGCTGTCTGTACCACATCCATTACGGACACTATCATCACGATTACCACTGCAACCTCCAAGCTATGTTGGGCAGAGGGTCGAAATAAGCATGACCGGATTTGGCCCGCAGGCCGGGTGTTTGAGACCCCTGCTTTATCTGGACCCCAGTGTCTTTATCTGGACTCCAGTGTCTTTCCAGTGTCTTTATCTGGACTCCAGTGTCTTTATCTGGACTCCAGTGTCTTTCCAGTGTCTTTATCTGGACTCCAGTGTCTTTTTCTGGACTCTAGTGTCTTTATCTGGACTCCAGTGTCTTTATCTGGACTCCAGTGTCTTTCCAGTGTCTTTATCTGGACTCCAGTGTCTTTTTCTGGACTCTAGTGTCTTTATCTGGACTCCAGTGTCTTTTTCTGGACCCCAGTGTCTTTATCTGGACCCCAGTGTCTTTATCTGTTTTTAAACACATATCTGTGTCCAGATAGGGACAGCACAGTTTGTGTTGTTTCAAACACATTCATTTAAAGAGTGTGGTAACACTTGGCCTCTTTGGTGCTCCTTAGCTTAGGTTACTGCTGGCTTATTTGTCAAATTGACAAGACAACTTACTGTAACCCACCAAGGAGGTTTTGTACAGTCATCAAGCTCCAGCTGTAGACCCTCCTGAGAGCACCGAGTTGTGAAGCACGATACCTTCAATGTTAAGATGATCAATGTTAAGATGATCAATGTTAAGATGATCAATGTTAAGCAGCTGTATCATAAAAGAAAAAAAAAAAGTTAACTGTTACTAACAACTGTGTTCAACTATTACTGATATTTCTCACTGTGGATACACATCAAAACAAGAAATGCCTATATTTATAACGTTGTAGTACATCCAAGTCACCAAACTGTGGTGCAATTGTGCCAAACTCAAATGTAAAATGCAAATATGGTAGGAGTGGCTTCTACTGATGTGCAAAATCTACAACAATTCAGAGAGAGCATAAAATCCACAACTTAATTGCAACAAATGAATGAACATTACAGAACATGTTGGCTAGTCCACAATCCAATGGGTACTATAACACACTTTACTTATTTCAAATTAGCTTGAAAGAAGATACCTCATACTTTGCATGAACTGAATTTGAGAAACCCTGTCACATTTGTGAACTTGCTGGTTGTTGTTGCTGATAGAGAGAAGGGGTAATTGGACACCACAGGGTGTGGAATCACTGCGTTTGCACAGCCAGGTAAAGAAAGGGCTGTCTGAGCTTGCGCTCATGCTTGAGGCTAAACCACTCAATCACTGCTACCAGGAGTTACTGACAGTGTTCAGTGGCATGTTGTTTTGCATCAACAGCAACCAAAAGTGAAATTGTATGCAAACTCGCCCCCATTTTGCATCAGCTGTCAGCCATATTAAGAGTATCAAATCTAAGCACTATGCAATATTTTACTAGTCCATCTTAACAAAGCTTTTTTTATTTATTATTATTTCCTAGCCTGGAGGCTTGATTGTAGTCTTCAAATATTGTTTCAGATAAGGGACAAAGACCAAGGAGGGGAAACGGGCTCCATTGTCCAGCACTTTTGTCATGGTGATAAGTGATCATGGGATAGCATAAGGGAGGGGTCATTAGCGTCATTAAGCCCAGTGGTGCCCATTAGTGCTGCTGGAACCTTTAGTTTTCTCCTGTATGGACCAGCCGTAGTGCCTCACCCAGCCAGGTGCCTGGCCTGGGAATGTTGGATTATGGATTACTGTCCTCTCAAGGTTCAGGAAGTTCCCCCGGTGCACAAGTGGAATGCCCGCATTCTACACCACATGTGGTTTGAGGAAACATCTAGGCTGAACTCCCTTGACACTGTAGATACACAGACCTGGAAGTGTGACATAATGTGTGCAATAAACTCATGTTGCATCTTGTTTTATGTCCTCAAAAAGCTCTATTGCCTTGGTACTGTTGTTTTGTGGCCCAAAACACATAAAACAAAACATAAAAGAAAAACAACCTCAACCTCAATACTATGCTAAAACCATGATAGTAGGCCATACAGGACAAGCACAGTCCTTGACAAGTATCTCATGATAAATCTGTAGTTTAAAAAAAACATTGAACAGTAAAACAATTATAAGTACAGTAACACTAATCCCATTTTCAAGAGCTTTGTTTTTTTTTTTATTTCATAAGCCAATCACTAGTCAGTGCACATTAATCAGCCTAATTCAGTCACATTAATGTTTCTGTTTGGAATCCTCAAGTGCTAAAAAAAGAAACCACCCCAGACAAACCCAGGCACTCTTTAAAACCCTTTCATCCCCACGTTGCTCCTCAGACAGTCGAGGCTGCGAGCGCTCCATCTCCCTGAGTCAGTCTGATTTCCTCCTGAGAGGACAGGGTTGGTTAGCGCAATGGTGTCTCCTGACTGGCTGAGATGTATGCTCAAGAGGGGGGGGGGGGGCAGAGCAGGGAGGGAGGAACAAATGCGAGATGATGAGAGCAATTGGCCTCTCTTTCATCTCATCTTACCATACCCCTTATGCCTCGCAGTCATCCTCAGCAGTCCTAATTACACTCTGACAGGGCCAAATGCGCATTAGCCCTTCTTACACTCTTGCCAAGAGATAAAATCAGACCAAAGGGGGGAAAACCTTGATAGAGACACCAGGATTGACTTCATGATTAGTCCGTGTTAATTTGTTGTACGTTGTCTGTGGTGACTAAGAAATCATTTTAATGAACGAGAGGAACACTTATTATTGGTTTTCCCCTAATATTTTTTTTTTTTACTTTTAGTGTTCAGCATTACTCATAGTCAGAACTGTATACAAGCCATATACAGCAGTTCATTTATGAACTGAGTGCCGTTAATTTAAAGATATTCCGTGTGTATATTTGTATGGCCTTAAATAAGATTTCAGAGAATCAAATCGTTAACATACTTAGAATAAAAAATGCACATCTAACTCAACATATCAGCTACTTCGGGCTCCTTTCATAACCGCTTCCAGCTCATAATAACATCCATCTGCATTTCTCTGTGTCATAAACACTGCAGTTTACATGATGTTATTTTCTCATTCTCTCACACCCTTTTCCATATGGCAAGTTTACAGCCGTTGCCACAGCAACCGCATTGCATGGCCCCTCCCTGGCTCTAGCCCCCCCCGCTGCCTGGGATGAAAACCATTAGGCACATTCCATCACATCCAGACTGCCTGGGCCTCAGCAGACTGCCTTCACTTTGCCCATAGGCATCATTAGGGTTGTTTTGGTTGGTTGTTTAAGTGGGGGGTTGTGCTCTGTGCTCTCTGGGATGCAGCAATGACTGGGGGGGAGAGCGAGCTGTTTCAGTGCAAAGTGCACTAAGAGAGGGCTGGAGTGGAGAGCCCTTAAGGGCTTTGGCTACCTGTAATTGAACTGATGCCGAGGTGGCGGGAGCCAAGCGGTCCAGGCTGCTTTGCTGGAATGGAGATGCCTGGAGCCCAGGGGAGGAGGACACACAGACGCACGGATGGGGAGGAGGACACACAGACGCACGGATGGGGAGGAGGACACACAGCCGCACGGATGGGGAGGGGGGGGCCGAGGAGAGGAGAGGAGAGGAGAGGGCAGAAGAGGGGGAGTTGGCCTGGGTTAGTCACACAGAACATGTAAACATACACAGAGGCAGATGCGCAGACATGAAGGCATGTGTGCGTATGTCTGTGTCTGTGTGCACATTAACACACACATGGACACGTACACATGCATGCACACATACACTGTTCCTCTCATTATACACAGTAGGCAACCATGTTAAAAGCAGCTTTTCTAATAAGCATACATAAAATATTCTGTCATTATCATGTATGACTGTTGCGCCAATGTCCTACATTAAAATGCCAAGGTTCTGAATAGTGGAGCTATATTGTACATCCTGTTTTTCCTATAATCCTTAATCTCAGTTTACGCCTGAGACATTTTAGATGGCTTGTATTGATTTAGTATGAACATAAAGTAAAAGGGCTGCAATCTGTTTCAAAACCAAGTGAAATATGATAAGCCATTATCGATTACCTCTCCATCTCAAGCAATCCGAACCAGTGGTCCAAGACATCAATGTAATGGCAAAACCACACTACACATGATTGCTTCCACCATAGGGTTCAATAGCCAGTGCTCTCAGAGTATTGTAAGGTTCGTAAAGAAGACAACTGAAGTGCATGGTAATTGTTTAATTATGTTTCAAGCGGTGGAGATATTTTTCAAGTATGCTTGCTATTCTCGCATGGGTGACTGATGGTGGCAGGTGTTGGTCCCTCCCTATAACTTCCTTCTTCTGCCACAGCCAAAACTGGGCTGTGTAGTCAAGCCTCATATAAGAAGCGTCTGTGCTACTCATTAACACAATCTGTGGGTATTTCCCACCATTTGTCCTTTCAAACATTAATCTCGCTTTACATTTGACTTATGTACACATTTGGTAGATAGGCTTTCCTGTTAATGAGTGAGAAATGTTGACCTCTTTACGCATAGAAATAATTCACCACTCCGCAGAGCGGACCATCTGAAAGAGCATCCAAAGGCCCAGTGGCCAATGATGGGTAAATGGGATGGCTGCAGCTGTGTGTTATATCTCACATGACGGTGTGCCAAAGTGTGGCGTGCTGCATATTAACATAGGAATGCTGGGTCGTCGTGGGATAAAGCCACAGTCAGTCTGCTCTCTGAGACATGATCAATATTTCCTTTTATGTTGGATTTCGTTGCTCAGCGGGCGTGCTTGTACGGGAAGAAGATCATGGCTTAACCCCCTTCTAATTCGCGCAAGTGTTTCAGGTTGCTTGGGGATTGCCGTGAAACATTAGAAGTGGTAATGCCCAGACTGCTGAATAGCTCTCACAGACTTCATGTGTATGGATACACACAATTTTTCTCTGCCTTCATCCTCTGGCTGTTATGAACACATTTGTAGGAAATATATGTAGAACTATACCGTTAGTAATGTGGGAAAGGAACGTGTTTCCTGTACGTAATTGTCAGTTCCTGATGAGTCAGGGTGCGTGTACAGCAAAAATGACCAAAGACATCTGAGCCAGATGGAAACATCATGACTCAACTGTTCATCTTTCCCTCTAAAGGAGCACGCTCTGGATACTATTTTCAACATTCCTGATATAAAAGGAATTTCTACCTTCCCAATGTAAAATCTGGGGTATCTGAATTCCTTCAGAAGACAGAAATAAACTGTGTGTGTAGCCGGAGGGGAGTGCCATCTAGAAAATGCCTGGACTGCCTCGTCTGTGTGCCCTGTTTCAGAAACAACGCTGGACAGCTGGCCTGGCAATGTGGGCCGTGTCTGTCAGGGATTTGCACTTGGGGGCGATGATATGGGGGAGGACTTTCCAAGCTTCGGAGTGACTTTGATGCGGCCATATTTTGACCACCCATCTTATTTTAGAGGCTATGCAAAGAATTCAGCCCCATAGATTGAATTCTTCAGCATCTCTCCAGAGGGAGGTCCCCCACTGTACAGTAAGGGGATCCACTTTTAGGATGGCATGTGTGACTTTATGACAAATGTAGATCACATGATCACATTCCCATTATTACTTCTTATGGGAATAAATCCAGTATTGTGGACTGTGCAGAGTATGCAGACGCAAGCAACATCTCAGAACATAAACAGACGGGATCGGGCTTGGATTGGGCTTTTAGTCAGCTCCAAGTCTTCTAAAATAAAATGTAGTCTATGCAAAAATAAAAAATAGATACACTTCAACTTCATGTGTGGCTAAAATGCTATTAAACCAATTTGCTTTAAAATAAATCTCGATTACAAAGACCATTAATGCATTACTTGATTTTTGATATTAGTTTGGGTACCAGGACAACAGAAATGGACGCTGTTTTGAAGCAGCCAGTGCGAAACAACCTGTATCTTGCGGGGAATTTACTCAGTTTTCAGCAGTATCCTCAGACTTCATTAACTTGTTTCACTTGAGGACAACCTTACATAACAGCAGTGCGCTGTACACTTTAATTAAGTGAGCTTACGTTCAATCAGTCAATGAGAACAGAAGGCCCCTGGTTACCTAATAGGTCAGGCCTGATGAAAAGAGTTGTAGAGTCATTCCTGCTGTTTCAGCACACTGCTACTATTCAGCTCTTTCTTATAACCTGAGTAGTTAAAAGTAATCAGCATCTGCTGAAGACAATCCTGAAAACATTCATAAGGCTAAATGATAAATATTACATGGCCTAGTAATGAATCAGTAACTCAATTCTGTGCTTAATAAAAACTTTGCCAGGTAACCAATCACTGATCTAGTGTACATTTTCCCTGCAAGGCCCAAGTAATTCATAAATAATAATTAGATTTTTTTAAGGTCACCTTTCCTTGTGTCAGGAGTAAAGGTGACTCTTTTACCCCATATGAGGTTTTGCTTGATCTGTCATCATCTTACAAGGGCACAAGGTAGGGGGTGGTTGCCTTACATGCAAGAGGTAATTGATATGTCTTCTATATTTTGCTGCTCCTGAAGGCAGATTTATGTCCGTCCTTTGCACACCTTGTATGGTAATACATAAATGTATAATTCATGAAAAAAGCCTGTTGAGAGACGCATGGTGTTCTCCTGAAGAAGGTAAATGACTCACGTATGAGTAAATTAGAAAGGTCAACATCCCAGGTCATGTTGCACTGCAATGACAAATGCTGATAGGTGGTGGTGGCTATGGCTTCTCTCTTATGCATAAACTATCCTGCCCTGCTGATCTTTAAAATTAAATCAAATTTTCTCAATATAATAACCCTCTATAGAAAGAAAAACACTTTAGTAAGTCAGCATAGTGTTTCTCTACCATTCCAGACTTGAAATCACAGAACTGGTTTGGCTCTGCTAATGAAAGACGAGGCACCACTGACTAGAGGCAAAGACACCTGAGCTGAGGTGGACTGGACTGGTCATTCGAGCCCTAAACAAAGGGCTCTCACAAAAGCTCCAGGTCAAGAGAAATGCCGTTACTCAGGAAGCACTGCTTATCAGATTGCTCAGTTCAGTAACTCTGAGAGGAAACACTATATTCACAATATGAATTGACATCCGTGAAGACCTTTAAAGAAGACAAATGAAACACCATGCAATTATGTCTCATTTGGAGTTTCAAAAAAGATGGTTTTCAGTATCACCACACATTTTTACAGTTGATAAACTGGCCTGATATCTGACTTCATCCAGCTACATCCAGACTCATAATTCAGCTGACATTATGCTACCATATCACTGACACATTCATCCATGCTTTTCAACAAAAGTGAACTTAGTTACAGTTTGTCCTATCATGGCCAATGTATAAAATCCACCACACAATGACAGCTTCAGCCAAACCCCAGATACCAAGAGAACACAACATTAACAGATGGTACTCAGGCATTTCATCATAGAGTCATGTGAGTATACATGTGACATTAATTCAATATATTGAAATGGTTAAATGTTAAAATATTATATCTACACAGATTGCATCTACGTATATAACAAAATGACAAAGACACTTTTCAACCAAGCATATAGTCCCTCCCTTATCTGTAAACTATTAGTGTTTGAGCTACAGTATGTCTCTCTTATTTGATATAATCAAAATGAGAATCAGCGAAGGATTGCAATACATATTATTTTTTACACAAATGACACCCTTTGTTGACTTATATTCAACTAATGCATCAAAATTACCATCAATTGTCATCTTTGTTGTACATGAGTCTGAAGATAGGCATTTCAAGGGTGTGGTAGTAATGAACATGGCAACTTTGGCCAGGAAATGACAACAGTATAGCAAACATTTTGGTGTTTCACAAGGCAAATGATAGTTGACTGAGTTGTGTCAACAAGAGTGAGAGTGGGATGAAGCATTAAATGATGACTCAATATTTGCTCATAGGTTTGTATTTGTGTTGTGGGGGCACAATATCAGAGCACTGATAAGATAAACACTAGTATTTACATGAACAAACACACATAGAAATGTCTACTTTTTCGCAAAACAATATAACCAAAACTGCTTGCACTCTGAATTACCTAGGGGCTTAACCTTCACTGAAAAGGCAAACAAGTGAATATTTCGACATACAAGGCAGTAACCAACATAAAAACTGCAATGTGGGACTTGTGGGAGCATGTACAGCACTGGTGACATTTACAGTAGAATAGAATCACTCAAGTGTGATCTTTAGAGCTTAAAACTTTCTATGCTCATCTGACTTGTTGGCTCCGCTCCCTAATTCACACACACCCACACAGAGTTTGAACTGCAAGCTGGGACATGAGAGGGAATACTGTCCCTCTGTCTCATATAGAAAAATGCGCACACACACACACATATATGTGATGCCACATACACACACACACACACACATGGACACATGCCACACACAAACGTGAATGTTGGCCACACTTCTCGTCTGACCCTTCAGTCTTGCAATTCTGTGCTCTTCTTTTTTTGGCTACCACGTGTGACTGGATGGCATTCAGATTGACAGTGTGACTGACTGAAATATCAGTGTAGTATTTTTCAGAATGTTCTATCAAAATTCCATGTTGAGGATTTTTTGTATAGAATTCAAATCACACATTTTCCCTACCATCCAATTGACACAGTGTTTCATAGTCTCTGCTAATGTTAGTTACATTTTACCCTCTCACTCCTAGACAACGAAAATGATTTCAAAGGGAGTAGCCCATAAAAAAGAGCGTCTCATTTAAAGGCTATTTGAATTGGGGCAGGATTTACGCTCTCCAGCTGGAGACCTCTCTGGACTACCTCTGACCCCCTGGCTCCCCCCACACAAAGACGGGCTTCAACTCCCCGTCAAGTCTGGCCGTGTGTGGGAACGGCTCCTAAGAAAGCTCTGTCGACAGGAGGCTGGACAATGACACTATTGTGCCAGGGGGGGAATTTTCCCACAGCCTGACCCCTCCGCTGCATCGCATCTTTACAACGCTGGGGTGCGTTTCCCAAAAACATACTTGCTAGCTAAGTTAGCAACTTTGTTGGTTGTAATGCAATTTCCCATTGCACCCCAACTAAGTTGGTGACAGGGTAGCAAGTATGGTTTTGGGAAACGCATCCCCGTGTGGGAGATGAGCTGCCTTGCCAGTGCTTTTCCTCCACCAGTCTGTAGCCCCGGGGGCCTCCTCATGGTGTGTAGGTGAGGCTGGGCCTCCATTGCTAACAGCTAAAGCCACCTAGCCTGGAGACACCTAGTGGGCCCATGGGTTTGTTTTTGTCTTTGTGCTGTGCAAATAAGAACAGCAGCTCCGCCTGCTCCATCAAAGACAGGATCTGAATGAGATCTGTACTCAGCAGGGGATGTTTGAACAGGAGGCCTTGTAAAGGTAGCCTTTAAGCAGTGCTTTAAGCTTGCCACAGTCCTTTGGCAAAAAGAGTCTTTTAAAGCGGCATAGAATATGAGTTCAGAGTGGAGTTCAGTTGACACTGTTATTTGATATGTAAAAGTTAACACAAAGAAATGAAAATTGTATTCAAATTCAGTGTATTTTAAAATAACCTAAATGTCTCATTTAGATTACCTGAGCCCATGGAATAGACAGCTTACTCATCATCCAAAGAAGATGGTTGCTATGTATTTTTCACATACGTGGGATATAAACATTTTCACTCCTGATACTTCTGTTAGCATACTTCATACATGTAGTGCACTGTGTAGCCTACTGCATGTTTGTGTTGTTGGTGAATTTGCATAGGGTTAAGTTGTGCACTAAAAGCAAATAGGCTAATATCGATCGCAACATTCATGCAACTTCTTACTGCCTTTTGAAAAAAAGACATCCCAGTTCCTCTTTTTCCGCCACATGGCCAACATTTTGACCAGTTGAGGGTGTGATGTGTCCGGCTTACCTCAAAGAAGTGTTTGGGTGCGTCTGCACATAATTACCATAATTATCAGTGTGAAGTCACTTAGGCATTCTAAGGCCTAGTCCACACGTACCAAACCGATCTTTTTTTCCTCCATCTTCCCTGGAACCGTATCAAGAATATTTGCGTCCAAACGGATCCATCTCAACACGACTCAACACGTTACTTCATACCCCAGGCCTATAGGTGGCACTGTGTCTTTACAGAAATTCACCAAAACTTGCAAAACTTGCGATTTAAAAACAGACAGAATAGGCTACGGCAAAATGGCTAGTGCAAGGAAACCTGTAGCCTGTAGCCAACTGTAAAACTAATAAACTTTATTTTACGGTTTGTGAAGGGTGCAGTCCCGTCCTTTATTTGGCTAACGCAGGTAGGCCTACTAATCACCTTTACTTTCTTTGGTTGTAGGATAGTCCGTGATTCACATTAGTTTTGGCCATCACCGCAATTAGGCTACTAAACGCAAGGCTTACCCAAGTTCTAGGCTATTCTGTCGCCACATTTATAATATTGCTATAAAACCTTCGTTAGTAACAGTCAATACTTTTGCCTGCATCAAATCGTGCATTCGCATTCAGTGGGCTACCATCGGCTTAACGTGAGTTCTAAGCGTCTTTGTATGCTTATATCTGATTTCACTCGACTGTGAATGCATGTATATATGTTGTAAGACATGTAAAATAAATGAATGACACTGGCACTACGCACAAATTAATGTAGCCTAAACCTAAAATAAGTGCAAGTCCAGGGCAGCTGAGGTGTGGCGATGACATCATCGATACGCAAGCAGGATGTGTGGTTTCGCTGTCTAAACGAACTCAAACGGGCTACGGTTTCAGATTTCTCCACTCTGGGACCAGGTTTCAGAAAAGTGCGGTTTCGTGCAGTGCGTTTACAGGATTCGTTTGGACACTCGGCCAAGACGAAGCAAAACCTCTGCGTTTAACCTAAAAAGTGTCTCCGTGTGGACAGGCCCTAAATAGTATGTGTTAGGGACATAGTGGGAACACACCGCAGGTTAGCAAGACAAAGATACGACTGGTCTTACCACTGTCACAGGTAGGGCTCGACAAACTGACTCGGGCAAACGGGTGGTTCATGTGTCCTCAACCACTGGATAGATTGAGGGACACAGATGGAAGAACACAAACACTGCTAATCGTTTAGCTAGACCAACCAGAAATCCAATGAAATCCAAATATTCTAGTGAGGGTAAGTCTCCTTGAATCCAATGGCAACCTATTAATTTTGCTAAGTTAACTAGTTAGCTAATGGGTGTGGAGGATTTTGATTTGTTTTCTATGAGGGGAAGATGTCAGTTGTCTGCAAGTAGCCTTGAGGTGTTCTCAGTGGAGGATATTCCAAATGTACAAATCAGTGCCGGCCCGAGCCTTTTGGTGGCCCTAAGCAAAATTTGATTTGGGGGCCCCCTCCCACAACGCGGAGTCACCTGTGCTTGGCGATAATTGACAACTTCACACTATAATGTCATATTATAAATTAATACAGTGAGGTTATGTATTAATACAGTGACTGATTATGAACTACTGTCCCCCTGGACACAGATGCATAAGGACTCGGTAGGCTCATTCAGTAATCCATCCTTGCTCACATGCCAAAAATGTTTTGGGGCTCCGCTCTAGACTTCTGGCCTCATGTGCTTGGTAAACCAATGTATTAGTTGTTATTTACACCAACCCTGTCACCATTTAATCTTAGAGGGTACTAAAATCACAGATTTATTTGAAACATTCATATTCAAAGTGAAGCACTAAGGGTGGTTTACTGAAGTTGAATTGACAAATAACAAAATACAGCATTTGTATTTGTTGTAAACAAGTACATCCGTTTAATGACCTGTTTTTTCAACAGATTTGCAGAACAAATCCGCAAATGTGCATTAAATGAGCAATCTTCAACTACAAAATAAAACCAAAATAGACAAACATTAATAATCAAAAATAAAATGTCCCAAAAAATAGATACTTATTCCTACTTCGTTCCTGGCTTTCAGGTATACAAGGATACAAGGAAGTTTATTGTCACATGCATATAGTTACTGGAAGTAAGAAATGCAGTGAAATTATGTCTGGTGTCAGCCTATTTGTGCATTAATGGGGGGGGGGGTAAAGAGTGCAGTAGAAGAGGGGTTTAGTAGATTAAGTGGCAAGGGCTGCATAAAAAAGGTGGGGGAGGATTGGGATTGGGTGGGGGGCACCAACAAGGAGCACCCAAGAGCAATCTATCTAAAAGTATCTGCAACTCTGCAGTGGATGAACCTGCAATGATTAAATAAATACATAAATAAATAAAACAAAAACTATGTTAAATGTGTCATGTCATATTAACAGGCTATGTAACCATTTGCCATCAAGAAAACCTCACCTTCTGTGTCATATCAGCCATGGAGGCAGACACTTGATGAGGTAGAGTTAGGTAGTTGTAGAGATGTGCTCCAAAGTACTTCAACAGTGTCTCTGAAAAAAATATATATTGCATAAGTGCATAGTTGATCGAGCAGAATGAGTTTATTTTGCTATCATTACTTACACTCATCAACAAGCAATTCCACATGTAACAATTCATATTCTGTTGGCAAATGAGGCAAAATCAAAAGTGTACTTAATTGCAGTGGTGAACGTTTAACATGGTGATCTACTGCAGCCTAAATATTAGGGTAGCACCGCTACATCATTTGCCACTATCTTAAACAAATGTAAGTTTATTTCCATCACAGAAGTCTCCCCACCCAACATGGTATATTTTCTCAAACACTACCATCTCTCTCCAAAGATCTTAGAGCAGAGCGCACGTACTGTTCCATCTTTGCCTATGAAGATGGAACGTTACCGATGCCCAGAGTCGCGCTAGTCAGTGGGTTGGGACTGGGAGCCTGGGCTTAGCCTGCTGTTGCTATCAGACTTACCACTATGTCACATATTATAGAACAGTAATAAACTATTCTAAAACTAACACTTTCAGGTGCGAAATCAGAAACAATCCCTCTGTGGTAAATTTGCCTTCAGCTACGTTTTCATGTAGCTACTGTAGTGCTAATGTCCACTTCAGTCAGCTAGCTAACTTTAATTTACAACATAAGCCCACCTATGGCTAGGGTACATGCTTGATTGAACATCCAAAACAATCCCAATATCCTTGACATCTGAAATACACCTAGATAAATATATATTAATGGGAGACATTTCTCTGTTGATGGCGAGGATTTAGCTCTGGTGATGGCTTATATTAGATCATGACAGCTAGCTAGCTACCTCAAGCACAAAACATACTGTAAATAATCATGCAAACATACCTGTATCTTGCTCGTTTTTCTCCTCCTCTGTCATTTTCTTCTATCTGTTTTCAGCACCAGAGCGATACGTCCTTTTTTGTGACTTTTCTTAACATTACCGTCTCTTCCGATTTTTTAACTTGATAGAGTGTCTGCACGAATTGTCTATGCACCCGAGGTGTCTAGTTTATGCGCGTGACTCAAAGGCTGGCAGACACAGTAGAGGTAGGCAGGCATATTGATCATGAAATCAGAATTTTCTTGTTTTGAATTATTAATTGTTTCATTTATTCATTCATTGATGTCACAATTGTTTACGTTATTTATTATGTAAAAAAAAAAAGAAACTCTATTGGGGGCCCCCTGGTGGTCAGGGGGCCCCAAGCAGCCGCTTAGTTCGCTTATGCCTCGGGCCGGCCCTGGTACAAATGCATCACATTTATCTTTCCACATTTTTCATATCACATTCACATTCACAAATAGTTTTATAGACAGAGGATAGAAAAGGACATTTTGCAGGGATTGGCATTCTGGAACACTGACAGCCTTCTTGCGTTTTGAATGGGCTGGTGGGAAGAAAAAGTCTCTTGCCATGTCTGTTCATAAAACAAAAGCGGTGGCATCTAATGATTCTTATGTCTGTCAGGTGTTTGTCTACGTGGCATACAAACATGTCCCTGTAACCTTTTAATTAGCTGCACTTTTGTGCAGAGCGTGAATTAGAGCGATCTGATTGGCTGCCAAGAGTGGGAGCCATCACCATGGAGAGAGAGTGGGGCTTTGGACTTCATTCAATCGTAATCCTTTGCATTCTGATGGATGTGTGCACCCCCCTTGGGTGAACCCAGTGCCTACAGACAGCTGTGAATGGTTGCCATGTCAACCGGTCACCGTCTAGCTTTTTGGGATGATCAAAACAAAGCTCTAATACTATTCCACAACTCCACTATACTCCCTGTTACTCCACAATAACAACTATTTAACTCCCATTTGCATTTCTTGTCACTTCAGTGAAGATAAATTCACATATTCATGTATTGTATTTTATTGTGCTGGTGGGCTGCATCTACCACCATTTGGGAAAACAGATCTTTTACACTCTAGACAGTCTGTTGGCCTCTTAACTATGTGCACAATGTGTTTTCAACATGAATACTTCCAGTGTTCGAGTCTCAACAGCTTTGCAAAGTTCTTCCAAGCTTCACCTATTCACAGGGCCAATATGACATGATTCATTAACCATATGATTGCAGTGGCAAGGCCAGTCCGTGTGTTAATGCCCTCAGAGGACTTCCAGACACCAGGTCACCAGACAACTTCCATTTGTTACCTTCACCTCACATGATAGTCTTTTCATTATGTTGTGAGATGACATTAGATTAGTCCAGTCATATGATTTCAAATGGACGGCCAGTCAGTCTTATACATACAGTATATTTCTGTTCCTAGGAGACGTCTAAATGTGTGATTTAACTTTGTCTCAAACTCATTGAATGGCTCTGACAGACTCAACAACAAGAGAGCATGCCAAATAGATTATCACCTTCACATAACGCTTCAACCAGAGGCCTCCTTTCTGAGTTGGCTTGAAGTGACACCTAAAAATAAGTAATCATCTGTGCAGATTTTCCACTGTGGCAGGAAGTGATAATGATTTTCTCTCAGCCGTTGCCTCACGCACATGGAAGGTGCGATGCCAGCAGTATCACTTCCGAGCTGCTGATATCCTCAGCTTCTCACATAGACTTCCTCTTTCCACACGTCCCATCGTTAAAGAAACCGCCTGCTGATATCCTCCGCTTCTCACATAGGCTTCCTCTTTCCACACGTCCCATCGTTAAAGAAACCGCCTGCTGTCAGCAGAAAAGAAAAGACTTAATAAAGATTTTAAACACACACACACACACACACATGTGCACACTCACATGGTGGTGCCGGAGAAAAGAGAACAGTCAGCACTCAAACACAGGAGTCTATGTCTGCCTAAGGGCCCACCCTGGCTGTTCAAAAATTGTTCCGAAACGGGAACGAACAACTCCTGGGCCATTCATTTTTCTCCAGAAAAATCAAAGGCTTTGCACAGGGAACCCGGCGTCTTTCTTTAAGGACATAATGGAGCTTTTTTCTCAATTTGCACCGCAGCATGAGGTCGAGAGGAGGATTGTAGGTGGAGATAATGAGGTGAGGAAATCCCTCCATCATCAACAATTAAACAGCCATTACGGGATCCGCAGCATCCTCACGTCCTGGCATCATACGCACGCCTTCCTCGTTCCATCCCCAATCCCACTGGCAAGCCATTAGGAGCTCAGACAAAAAGGCCCTGAAGTTATGTTAGGCCAATAAAGGTTTTATTATATATATATAATAATCCCTACTGCTAATGATTCTGTGTGGAAGGATTGGCCAAACTTTGCCCCATAACTGTGTTTAAGTAGGCATTTGCTAAACCTGTCTGAACAACTACATCCCTCAGTTTCATTTTGTGCCAGATAATCATGCCCAAATGTTAGCTTGGTAATACTCATTCCTCCATAATCTAAAAAGCATTACGCAGAAGCCCTTGACATGGTTTTTGTACAAACTACTACAATCACCGCCTACAGTAAAAGCTGTTTAGACTTGTTCACACAAATGATCAGGTGCCAAGCGGGAAAACAGGCCTGTGTCCCTCTCCTCCCACTCAGCTCCAGGGAAACCACAGATGTACAGCACCTCTGTTCAAAGCACCGCCATTATAGTTTAACTGTTCAAAGCACCGCCATTATAGTTTAACTGTTCAAAGCACCGCCATTATAGTTTAACTGTTCAAAGCTCGAGGCAGGCAAAGTTAAAAGGTGAAATTGCAAGACACAGAATCAGTGCAGTAAGAAAATAATGGGCTAACACACATACATTTTCAATTTTAATTTCACAATACTGAATAAACAACAGGATATCGGAAGATGATTAGCCAACAGTGTTGAAGACAGTCCCCCACAATAAAGTTGTTTGGGCACAGATATACAGAATACAGAAATACATGGACACATATAAAAGAAATAATGGCACAGTTGGAATTTACATGTACACATATGCAAGAAAATCATGGCACAATTGGAATTGACATCAACTATAAAGCTGTTATGTCTACTGCGGATATTGGCATGGGTCTGGTTTGTTTGCTTGGTCATGCATGGATGCAACAACCTCCACCCTTTGACCTTAGACCCCTATAATCTCCTCTCCCCTCCATCTAAAAGCAACCCTTCTCTTCTGGTGTCCTGCTCCTTTACTTACTGACCAACAGAGAAATAACCTTTGACCCTCTGCCTAATGGGAATGTTCCACTGCCCTCTCCATGCACCAGCGGAATGTGCCGCATTCAGGGTACAACATTTAGCACATGGCCAGGCTCCGACAGACAATGACAAGCACAGACGGAAGACTAAGCAGAAGACTAGATGAGGGTTATCTGTCTTAGGTTTTATTTGGGCTGGTTTTCCAGATATGGGATTAAGCTTAGACCTATAGACTAAAAGTTGTTGTTTTTCTTTTTTAGTGGAGATTTTCACTGAAGTTCTCTTGCAGTGTGGGGCGAGGATAATCAATGTCCGAGAAACCAGCCTATTGAGTAAGACAGCAGCTGGATTGGAGTTTGTTGGAGTCAGGGTGGAAGTGTATTTGTGAGGACAACTGTACTTCAGAGGCGTCAACTTTTCAAGTGCTAATCAAACAAACAACCAAATCCAATTGCTGTTAACAAAGTGAATGGGTATTTAGGGACATAACAGATGTCACGTAATGCTTCCTCAATACCATGAAATTCAGCTGTACCTTCCTCACCATTCAAAATGTGAAGATAGGAAAGAATAAACACTCTAATCATGCAATGTAAACAGAGGGAGTGATTACTTTGACACATACCTGAGATAGCAAGGTGTTAGCAGCAGTGAGTGAGTGTGTTTTGAGCTAATAGTGTTATTGCTTTGACACATCCGAAGTGTGAAGATTTAAAGTGCTAGACTTCCATCTGGCTGGTAAAATAGGAGTAGTGTGAGAGGACCTGCTGTTTGGAGGATGTATCACTGATTGCTACAGATCTTTCAGTTCCCTTGGCACATGTCTGTTAAAATACAACTCTTTTCACAAACTGTCCTTAAGTCGTGCAGACACTGCAGTTTTTCAGTGGCATATGGCCACACTAAACATTTCAGTTGGACAAAATTGCTGTGCTCACACTGTATGTTCAACTGCTCACACTGCAAGAAAGTCGATAAAAATGTGGACATGCCAGAAATCCAATCGGAACAGACCAGAACTAGAATGTTGATTGTTATATGCTCTAATCTGTTGTCAAAGGTTTGCTGGATCTGACTGATTTAGGGCTAAAATCATGTCAAAATTGCAGTGTCTGTTTGGCCTTGGGATTAATGAATTCATCTACAGAGAGGGACATTAGGTGCTGAAGATTTTCAGTGTAAGTTAACTACATAGTAATGGTTGTTTTCTTTTTCATCATGTAAACAGTGTAAAAAAACCATTACAATCATATAAAATAACAGTTAATATAAGTCAATAAGTCAATATTCATGAGTGATTTTTTGACGGTGCTCATCATACAATTTTCTCAGTATGCTCTCATTCACAGACAAATATTGCTCAATAGTAAGGGGGTCGGCAACATTTGCCGATGAGACATCTCTCAGTCATGCTGTAAGAATTATGTCGTAATTGTGTGTGACTTCCTTTTCCCTTTTACTCAAGGTCACTTTTGCATGCCCCCCCCCCCCCCCCATACAAAGATGTGCACAGACTCGTGTTCCTTAAAATAGCCATCTGTTTGTGGTACATGTAATTTCAGAAGCACTAGATAGGCAACAGGCCCCTGATGTTCAGGTCAGTTAAAGTTCAAATGTTTCAAAGTTTAAGGAACAATCACTAAAATATTATAAATGTTATGATAAACTACAGAAAGCAGTGACACATTTGCACAAAAATGTGCGTTCCTTCAGAGATTGAGAGGGTGAGTGGAAGAGGTGGAGGAGCAGGGCAACTGAAAAGTAGGGCAACAAAAAGTCTGCCACATTTCCATCTGAAAGGAGTTTCCCAGCGAGGGCCGGGGAGATTTGAAGGAGGAAATCATTTTCGCTTCACTTGTCACCAAGTAGCAGACCCAAGGAGAGCGGCACAGTTCTGCTTGGGTGTGCATGGATTCATGGACCCCTTCAAAAAAGAGAAACAGCAAATGTTGTCTTTCAGCCTTCACACACCGACTAGAGCTTTTTTTTTTTTTTTGGTCCAGTTCAGATCCAGCTGGCTGCTCTAATGAACACCTTACTGAAATGGCCCGGTCCATTCTAACAAATCACAGAACCACAGCAGAGAGAATAGGACTTTGTTTTTAGTCATCATTCCCAAAGGCCTCAGTTCAACCATGCAGGCTGGGCAAGGGTGGTGGACAACTGGCTAGTCTACATTCACCTCAGACCAGGCCCTGTTTCACTCAACCTGCCATTTAGAGACAGAGTAGCAGAGGGACCTAAACCTAAACTTAAACATGGTGTTGCTTTAAAAAACGTGACCCGTCTGAATGGGATCAGCATATTCTGGTGTTGGACATGTAGTCTTTAGAGTGGAACGTATTTAAAAAGATACAGCACGTCCTCCTCATGTGACACAACATCTAGTCTTTAGAGTGGAACGTATTTAAAAAAGATACAGCACGTCCTCCTCATGTGACACAACAGTAGATGCGATGCCATTCGTCTTCACTTGTACAGATAAGGCCGCATATCTACTTCCGATTGTAATTCTAATAATATAATCTATGTGATAACAATAGGCAATTTATGTCTAGTTTAGCATTCCAGTTAACTGACATCAGCACACATTTCTATGCACTCTACTTCCCCAAAGCTTTGCATGTAAAAAGGACATTGTATAATGATGTCATTTTTATCTAATTAGCAGTCAGTGCTCTCTGTGCAATAATAGACATATGTCAACCTGTTTATCAGTGGTCAGTCAAGTTATCAAATCTGGCTGTGACCCATGATCTAGTGGACATCCTACCCAATCAACAGCATTACATAGAACAATATCAAGTGTTCTGGGTGTGCATTGGCCATGTCAGAGACTTCATTCACCATATTCGGTGTAGCACCAAAATGATTTTGAAGCAGTTTCGGCTGCTCTGGTTCATTGGACATTGTTGCTAGTAAAACAGCAACGACCTCATTCCTGAGTGGTGGCATTCTTTATACTGTGATCTTGAAGGCTACACCACTCAGTTGTGACTGAGCAAGCCTAGAGTGGTTGACTAGCGAATTTCAGAAAAACACCAAAAGTGACCTCTTACTCATAGCTGTCTACTCTAAACTGGCTAAACTGGAAAACATGCCAGGCAAACAATGATGCCATTGTAGAATGACCTGAAAAGCAGAATGGGTTGAGGGGATGGTTAGGGGGTAATGCATGGCAACACAACGTGACCCATTTTTCTCTGACAATGGAGGAGGCTCTTTTTTAATGAAAGGAAGGTCAGGTTTAGTTCTCAGAGTAGCAGCCCAACCAGGTGCCAGATTATTATGACATGATGCTAGGAAGGAAAAAAGGGGGGAATGTTTTCACATTACATCTTATGTTCTCTGACTGTTTCTCAGATGCTGTGGCACCAGTGAAGATCACAGACAGGTGGCTCGCCCTGCTGAGTTAATGATGGATTCCCATGCCTGGCCATGTTGAGAGCCTGTTTATTTATTCTATGTTTGACAGCACTCCTTTGTCATCGGATTAAATGCATAATTCATCTATACATTACTAGCCGTGGGAGGGGGGTAGGGGCTGGGGGGGGGGAGTTCTGATGTTTTGTCGCCCCTACTGTTGGTTTCCAGGAGATTAATTATCCTGGATTTGGTGAGTGGGAGGAATGGGTACAGGCAGGAAGACAAATATACTGAGGTATGGTTATGCATGGAGTATTGCTGGAGTAAGCGCTGTGCTCTATTCAATGAGAATGTTACCGGTAGACAGCATTGAACCAAACACCAGGACATTAATCAGCCCTGTCATAGACAAAAGGGTGGGCCACTCACATGTATCCAGGTTCATACAGAATAGGGATAATTACAAAAACACACACACACACACACACACACACACACACACACACACACACACACACACAGAATATTTACACACTCACACACACAGAATACATACACACATATACACACTCACACATATACACACACAGAATATACACACTCATATAAACACACACTCACACATACACACACAGAATACATACACACTCTCACACACACACACATGGAATACATACACACTCTCACACACACACATGGAATACATACATAATCGCATACATAAATTATACAAATCAAATATCAAAAGCTCCATTAAACGTTGAAATGCCTTAATCACACAAGCCCTCTCTCTGTACTGTACCTCTGTCTGTCTGACTCCAACAGCAACACTTCCCAACTGACTTCAGTTAACATAACAAAGCCCAATCCTCCGACCCTTGCTGTTTTCAGCAGGGCTGAGGTGTCTGGGACAGTATGTGTTCGGAGCCTGCTGGGTAGGGGGATGGTGGCCTGGCATGGACACAGAGGAGAGCTCAGACTCCGTTGGGCCCAGCAAAAGGTCACGGACAAATGAACTGGTGGGAAGGCTGCTGTCGGCTCTCTCCTGACAGATGATGTTTGCTCAGCCATCCCCCACCCTGAACCCACCCCTGCATGTGTGAGATTGTGGGTTTCTCAATGCATGCTAAATTCACCAAAATGTCTTCAGTGGTCGCGGCTAAAGCGCTAGCTCCAGTGTTTTGGTATTCATAAGTGGGGACATTATGGCTTTATCTAAACCCATTTCCTCCTAACGTATCTGTTTGTGTTATGCGAGAAGTGCTCTTATGCTTCTCTGCTCAGCAAAAGTGCATTCTCAGAGACCACGCTTTCTTTTTATCTTACAATGACCTCATCAAACAAACCTACGGTGATAGAACACCTGCGGGTAATCACCAGTGTGAATAATTAAGCTCAACGTTTCTTGGCAGTCACCTCAAAGTGCTGGGAATATGTGAGAGAACTGTTACGATGCAACATGCTTTGTTTTTTAATCTAACAGCTATTTTAAAGTCATTGGGAAACAAAGCACACACACACACACACACACACACAGACACACACACACACACACACACACACTCTCTCTCTTAAATGTCTACTAATTTATTTGTGTGCAGCTAAGGTTGGTGTTTGTTTCCCCCTCAGTGATCACAGACCACCCAACCCCACACGAGGGACTGAGGCACCCATTCTTAAAGGAGTACCGTCACACCCATTCTTAAAGGAGTACCGTCACACCCATTCTTAAAGGAGTACCGTCACACCCATTCTTAAAGGATTTGTGTGCAAAGAAGGAGTGGGGGGGCAGGGGCAGGGGCAGGGGCAGGGGCAGGGGCAGGCGGTGGTATGAGCCAGGGGAGGGGAGGGGAGGGGAGCTTGTGGGAGGAATTGGATTGCTGTGGGAGCTCCGCTAACCCAGAGTCTGTCCCTTGAGGTTCCTTTCTCCTGATTGTGCCTCCCTCTCTCTCCCAGGGACACAGACTGCACCCCCACCCCCTCTCCTCTCCTCTCACCCACACCTCCCCTCTCCACTCCTCTCACCCCCACCCCCTCTCCTCTCCTCTCACCCACACCTCCCCTCTCCACTCCTCCGTCACACCTCCCCCACCATACAGCACATCCTTCCCCTTCCCTTTCTCCTCAGGCCAAGTCACCCATCCCCCTTCTGCACACACACACACAAACACACACATATGCACCCACACTGCACCCACCCACACACACACACACACACACACAAATGCATGCACCCAAACCAAGGTGTGCATCAACACAAGCACTTAGATACAGACACAAACACACACAATAACACACACACACACAAACAAGCACACATGCATGCACCTAAACCAACATATGCATCAACACATGTACCTTCATACAGACAGACACACACACACACACACAGACACACACACACACACACACACACAGAGACACACACACACAAACACACACACTCAAATGTAAGTATACATGCCTGCACCTAAACCAACATTATGCATTAACACATGCACCTACATACACCATACACACACAAACATACCGGTACTGTACCCACACACACACACCGTTGTTAGCTGCCTCCCTCTCTTTCAGGATTAGAGAGTGTCTCTCTCCGTCACTCTGGCAACACAGGGGATTGTGGTGGGGGGTATGCTACAGTTTGATTGGCAGCTCATCCCCACATAGGCACCAAGAGATGCTGGGGATGCAGCTGTCTCCACATAAACAGGGCACACAGTGACTGTGCTTACAAGGCTCTTATTGGAGATACAGATTTTGTTGGCGTCATAGCGTTCCTGTTAGTGTATGTCCTTGATACAATGTCTGGAAGATGGAGACAGGAAACCCACATGCCCCCCCCCCCCCCATCTCCCTACTTACATACAGAGAGATAGAACCCATACTTAAAAATACACATTGACCTATATATGTCAACAGCAAAAAAACAATCTGCGCCTTATCGGCCCCCACCAGGAAACAATACAGCTGAGAAAACAAAGTAGCTACAAGTGTCCTTGGTGTAGGATACACAAGCACGCTCTCACATGATTAGATAGTGCTCGGTGACTCAGTGTTTCACATTGCAGTTTTTCATAGGCTTGTAACCAAGACAATTTCATAGGCTTGTAACCAAGACAATTTCTTGAAAATTAACACATTGTTGACAAAAAGTATCAACATGTTTGTCATGCAAACTGGAATGCACACTAGAATGTTTTGGTCAGAGTGCTCTGAAGCACGCTCCCCAGCTTATCTGTCCATATTTCCGAGAGTAATCATTTGCGTCAGATTCAATATTAGTAAGTATTCAGACCACCAGTGGGTTAATTGCATCACAGTGGAGGAGTGTGAGTTATTAACATCCTGCTCTCTCTTCTGTATCTGAGACATGCTCTATTTTCAATTAAAATCATGTCCTTTGGTCGTTTGTCTTTGGAGTCATGTAGTCTCCTCCAAAGGCATTACTGCATTAGTGCTTTTTGAGAGAGGACATTTAAGTGACGGCCCTCCTCATTTACCCTTTCTGACGAGTTGCCTCCCCCTCTGTGTCAAGACACAGTTCAAGGCGCAGAACACACACTTGCCAACACAGGGTGCAATAGTGGAGACAAATAGTGTCTTGTTTGATAGGGGAAAGGAGAGGCCTAGAGTTGACGTGTGCTTGGGAGCCCTATGTACGTGACAAACAGTGAAACACTGTTGCTCCACAGAAATGGGTGACGCTCATCTCTCACTTAGCGCGGCGTTAGGTGTCATGGCACTCTCTGCATGTTTTGAATCGGCCCTAGAATCTGCCCTTGGCCTCGAGACATGAAGGACCACTGTCATGGCGTCCATGAAGACTGTCTTAAAAAAAACAACCTTCATGAAAGTTTAATGACTCAGAAGATGAAACATTGAACAACTGGCTTCACCCCACTAACCCCTCCACAAACACACACCATTCATTCACCCATCCACCCACCCTTCTCACATATCATCTGCGGGATCACATTTAAAGAACATGCCTCCTCCCAATCATCCTATCCTCATTAAATAATAATCCGCGTATTAGCAGATGTTTGTTGTTAACGTCGCTATTTCAGGCTGTTTCCCCAGCAACTGTGCTACTGACACAACTGTGCCACCATAAATAGTAATGAGATTTTTTCTTCTGTCAAATGACTTGGGCAGAATTAGTGATGCACAGCCATATCAACTAATAAAGCAAATAATCACAAACTGACTGTTTTGGGCAAATTTGTCAGATTACTACACCGAAGGCCCATTTGTAATGTTAGCCTACTTGACCTGCACAAAGGCACTGCTGCAGGTGAACCTGAGAGAGGCCCTAAAATGAAAAGGTTTTTGTTTGGGAAATACGCCTGAAAGCCTGGTGAAATATAAGATACTTGTGAGGATAAAAGGAGGCTTGTCATGCCCACATGGCTTGGCAGACAAATATACTAAAAAGAGCCAGTTCTTTTCTGTGTGCACAACTAAATAATACCGCATATTGAATTACATGTCGGATGTTGCTCTCAGAGAAACCTACTTCATAACATAATTAGGTGTTTGTCTCCAGCATTAGGATACAATACAGATTTGTCATTCTGTGCTGTGCTGTTGCTTCTTTCCTGTTGTTTATTGGTCATTACAATGAAGGTAGATAGTGCAGTCACTGAATAGAAGTCATGTGTTCATGCTTCTATTCAGTATTCAATGTCAATATAATATCAAGTTAACTTATTCCGATTGTTCTAACAACAGCATTACTTGCTGTTGTCATGACCAGACATAACTGCATTAATGTACTTGTGTAGTTAATCAGGTGTTCTATATAAATAACATATCACTACCAATGACTTATCCTAGTAAAGAGATATTTTAAACACTTGTGGGGACAGTCCAACCAGTGTTACTCAAAACAAGTCAGTTAGGACAGGGAACTCATTCTTCAAGTCAACGATCCATGTAACACAAACCAGTTTCTGAAAATGTCACCAATGTGGCTAATTGCTGAACTTTCAGGCCTTTCACACAGACAAGACAGAAAGAAAACATTGTCTCAGTACATGTGGCTGGGAAACTGTGTACTATACGTTCTCCTAGTCCCATCAGATAAAACCGCCTGTTAGCGCTCTCCAGCTGTATATCTTAATTAAGTGTCACATTACTAAACCGTATGGTGAGAAGTCATTCATGCAACTATCTGGTACAGTTCAGTTACCATAGTGGTTATGTGCTACCATGACAAATATGAGGGAAATTAATCAGGAAATAGATGATGCAATGTGCACATTTTAATTGCTGCATTTTTGATCACCCAATGCTTTCTCCTTGACACTTTCATGGATAGGATTTCTTGTAAATGCATCTGTAACCACTGTATAAGGCATAGATAGTATGTCATCTCACCATAACAACAATAAAGTAATAAAAGGTGGCAGCATTATAGAAGTTTAAGTCATTGTATCATAAAACCTAACAACCATTGTATGCCTAGTTATGGCTAAATAGCAGCCGTAAGGGGGAAATGTGCCAAACACTGCATTGCAGATTCATAAATTTAAGGAATAAGCACAGGCCAGCTCTCAGCAGATCAGAGTAGCTGTGGCATCTGTGTGTCTGGGTACATGGGGAAGAGAATAAAGAAGGCATGCATGTTGTGTGGAGATGAAAGGACTGATTGGAACATTTCTTTTCAAATGTAGCAGGAGTATTTTTTTTCTGTCAGCATTTTGTAATGGCGTCCAACAGGTCTCAAAGGCTGAGGCTTTGAAATGAACATTGTCCTCCTCCCTCCTCCAAGGGAAGGCTTTCACCAGGGGCTCTGTACTGGACTCTGACACTGTAAGGCCCCCAATTGTGCTTTAATGAAAGGGACCAACAAGAATGTATACCTGACCATAGCATTTGTCTCACACTAAAGAAAAGGGTTTGAATCAAAGACTTGTGTACAAGCCAGTGGTCTATGAGAGGGGTCTACAGGACAAAGGTAACACAAATAAAACAAGGTATACTATTGTTTCAAACATTTTAATAATAAAAATACTTCAGTAATCATGTTTTTTTTCAATACACGATCATCATCGGTTTTGCTATACAGTGTTTCACTCTAATATTTTGGTAAGAAATTAAAAGTGCTCAGTAGTGGTGGACCATCTTGCAGGCAAATCTAGGGACAGTCCACGCCACATGATGTAGGGCTACAATGTCTCCAGGAACAAAGTGAAAACCTGCACTGAGTCCATTTGAGACAGAGGCAACATTTCTACAGTATCATGTCATGGTGGTCGAGCTGGAGTGGTGTCCACACTTCAATAGTTCCTCGAATCTCAATGTTTAATATTGTTGTGATTTCATGAACATTGGCAGCAGGCATGAGATTCCTTCAACACATGGTCCACATCCAATCTTACATGCCTATGAGAAAATGGTTGTGAAAACGGGCATTCCGTATTGTCAACTGCAGTGTGTCCAAAATCCTCACAGTGCTCAACTCCTTCCATACACCATCCGGTTTGAAAATCCGTTGAAAGCAGCAAATAACGGGCCAGCCCGTTCTTGGCGTTTGTTTTGTTCTAACTCGTATCACTCAAGTTTTTGGTTCAACACATCAAACCACCTGTCCCATGGTGGAGGTGTTGTGTTAAAAAAAAAACACGTTAGGCATGTTTTACGCTTCAATTTCAAACATATTCCAAATGAGAACAATTTGAAAACACTTCAAATTAATAATGTAAACGGTGCAACAAAGAACTGGTAAATATACCAAAAAACAATGTCACATATAACTGTGCTAGAAACGGTTCCATGGACCATAGCAGGCCTACCGCTTCTTTTTTTGCTTCAGCGATTTCCGTCGCTTTAAAATCATTTCATAAAGTTTATCCATGCCCTCGTGAAGTCCCTCTCCAATAATTGCACAGGCGGGTTGAACGTGATATGTTGTTGATGGCGTGAGCTCGTGGAGGGCCAGTTGTTTCTCAATGTCAGCCACGGGAAGAGACTTGGGCAGGTCCTGCTTGTTAGCAATTACCAGCAGTGGCGTACCTTGGTTTTCCGCAAATTTGGTGACTTTGTGAAGCTCCGTCTTAGCCTCCTCAAGTCGGTCCACATCTACCGAGTCGACAACATATATGATGCCGTCCGTGCACCGACTGTAGGATTTCCACAAGGGCCGCAGCTTCTCCTGCCCACCGACGTCCCAAAAATGACAACTGATACCTTTAGCCGTACCATTGCTCAATTTGATCTTCTCTGTGTTAAATCCAATTGTTGGTACGGTGTTCACAAATTCGTTAAATTTAAGACGGTACAAGACAGTCGTTTTTCCAGCAGAGTCCAAACCCAGCATCACAATATGTAGAGACTGGAAGGCTGACACGTTAGAGAAACTGTTGCCCATTTTATGTCAAGAGATGCGCAGCTTTCAGCTGTATCTACGTGACCGAAAGCATCAAGTTCCAAGATGCGACTGTTTTTTCCACGCGTCAAGAAAATAGCTTCAATGTCGCATGACACGAATTCCGTGGAAAATGCCAGAGATGTATAATCCCGACACCTGACCAGCTATGAGTTGCAGCCTTGCTGTGAGAGCGTCCCCCCTAGACTAATAATAAGGTTTACATTTGCATTCTATAGGCAACCCTTAGTTTTTTTTAGTCCCACTGTGATTTCTCAGTCTCGTTCAACCGGTTCAGAAGGCGTCCTGGCCTGAAAACACCTTTGCTTTCTCCAACACTGAGGCAAAGGTGCGTTTTCCTTTTCTGTTTTCCCAAAATTCTGTCCAATAAATCCGCCGAGTATTTCAGACTCAATACATCCAGTCACTCTGTAATGTAGGCTATATGAAGAGTACCTTTTAGCAGTTTTAGTCCGGAGACAGAGAGACGTACAGCTGGGTTGGTGGCAGGTCGGCTACCACACCGGTGGAAGCAGCACACTGACTACAGCCTACAATGTTTGTAGAATCAGGACTGCAAAGCGGCGTTTCGCTGAAGATACTCCTCCCACAAATTCAAAAACAAACCTTTCTCCGACCAAATTGAATCGCTGTACCGGTGAAGTTGCCAGATAGTAATCAGTCGAGAAAATGAGCAGAGCAAGTTTATATGCAATCAAAGTAGCTATATTTAATTGGTGAGATATCTGAAAGATGCTTTTTACCATCGGGTTACCTCATGGCCTTACTGATAGCTTATTTACGAGTAATTCACCAAAGCGAGCAAAATTTCACTTCAGTGACTGTATGGGATAGAGAGGTAGATTTATTTCGGAATTAACAAATATATAACCAATAGGCCTATACCGGTAGTGCAAGTGTATGTATATAACTATAACTCAAAGTGCCATTTTTTGGGAGAAATGCTACCACCTACCGATTTGTGGAAAACGCCTATAGGCCTAGTAGCCTATAGCCTACCTCTTCACCAGCTTGCTCACACACACACACATAAAGTTGTAGGCTATGTTGCCAAGAGATTCTCTGCATAATGCTAATAAATAAATTAATAGAGCAGTATTATGCTAATCTGGCATACACATGCTTTTGTTTCTTTCTTTCTTTCTTGACCTAAACGAAGTATGCCTACTAGTATAGCCTAAAGTGCACATTAGAGTAGGTCTACTATCCTGCCACAATTACACCACCATCAGACCAGATACTATTATGAAATGCTTACCAGTTTTAATGCTCCTGTGTTGAGGAATAGCCTACCTTAGTTGTCTCAACAGGTCTGTCAGATATTGCACAAATAGATGCTCTAAGCAAAAAGAAGGGGAAGAAGAATGTAATGTTGCTGAATCATTAGGGAATGGAAATAAATAGTTACACGTGTTGGTTTCCACTTTCCAGTGGTGTCTAAAAGAGATATATATCATTTGTTGATGTCCATTCAGAAGCAGCTACCATAGATGTGGAGTTGCCTGCTTATAAACAGTGCACGTTTCCTGGAGAACTACTGAAACCTGCTGAGTTTATACAGTTGTAATGTGCCATCTAGTGGTGATCATTATTAGTTGCATTGCGAAATGATAGAAAATAGATCCATAGGATTTTTATATTATTATTATTGGGATACTGGAACAGTTATAATTTCTCAGTTCGCTTACATTTTAGGCAAATATTTGTGAATGTGAATCAGTTGCAGTTGGTATATCATGCATAAATTAACTTGGGAAAGTAGGATACTGTGCCAATAACTATCTAAGTTTTGGGCAACCTTTGCCTTTTTTCAGTTCTAAAATGATAAAATACACTGCTGGAATAGGACACAACCGGTTTGATTTTAAGTAAGATAAAAAATACATTTTGTAGTTTAGAATATTTACTAGGTTACCTCACTAGCACTTAACTTCTGACCAACACTATCCACAGAGTCCAATCCACCCAGCCATATATCTCATGTCAGGCGAAAGTTCTAACTACTCAGAGAAATTACCTACTCCCTGCACATACAGCACATGATATTCAGATGGTCAGTGAAATAATAATTGTGACTTGAATTTCATTTCTTCTTTTCGTCACTAGATGGCAGTGTTCATGTATGAAATCCCAGAGTAAAGAAGCAGTCTAACTGAAGTAGCACACAGAAGCTATGACATATTGTGTTCATTATGGAACAAGGCTGTGACCTGTGACTTGACATTTTGCAAAATGTTATCAAAAGGAGAGCTGTAATATAATGTGTTGTGGCATGTCATCTCTGTTTTAAAATCAAATGCAGATTGGTTGTTTTTGGAGAGCAGAGCTATATTTTGACTGCCTTACGGAGTCCCAAAATATGTTTAATCAGTATTGCGGAAGCCTCTGCCCTCTTTAAAAGGATTGCTTTGCAAGTTACCAAAGATCTTACATGAGACGTAGCTGAACTATAGGTAAAGCTCCATAGGGAAAAATGTGGTTAACTAAAGCCACAGAAACAGTTTAACCAAAAAAGTCACCAAATTGGGACTGCCACCCTACTGCACATGTGTTGTGAAACTGTTTATATTGCTAAAAGTACTTATATTTAAGTATTAAATAAGTAAGTATTTATATTTATGTAAATTGTGATGAAATCACTCAAAGGACAGATTAAGCTAGACAAATATGAAAATTTGAATTTGGGACAATGGTTTTTCCCTCAGTTCTTGTTGTAATTAGTTGTAAAGGAAACCTATTTAGTCAAAGAGAAATCAATTAAACAAACCCCTTTCAAATGTACAGTGTGTGTTGGCAGATTGTTCTCCTCTCTTGTCAGACCTTTTGATAGATGAATCTGAGACTGTCTCTGCCAGTGTTCCAACTGCAGCTCGACCTACAAAGGAATGCTCTCTAAATGAAGCCTGGGAGTACCAGTCACGGCCTCCCTGCTCTCTCATCTCCATGTATACAGAGAGAAGGAGAGAGAACAAGACACCCAGGTTAAGAGTGGTACTTTCTGGCAGCTTCTGTTTTGCATCAGACACACCCACACTATGGTGGACTTTTGGTACCGAGTTGCCGAGGCTATAGCCTCAGTAGAACTTAAACACACACACACACACACACACACACACACACACACACACACACACACACACACACACACACACACATACACACACACACATCTTATATCATAGCTCCTGGATGCCTCTTTTTAGTTTTTTTTTTTTTATGTATGTCGCTTTTTCATAAGGTAGAGGCACACAACAAATTTGACTAAGCGGCAAGTTGTTAAACATTTACAAGCTTAAACAAAAGTAGGTCACACAAGTTGCAATGCTTGGGTGAAAATTCATCTCTGTGGCATTCCGGACTATGACGACAGCATACTGTAAAGTTTGTTTGTAAAAATGTAGTAATTGCTGTTTACTCAACAGTAGACATAGTTGGGTGGGGACATGAGCACATTAAAATCCAATAAGAAAGCATTTATGGGATGGATAACCCCTTATTGTATTTCATAGAATGTGTTACAGTGACATATATGTTGATGTGGCTTGATGTATTCTTGAATAAGGGTTGATTGCATTACAACATCAATGTGTCAGTTCTAAAATAACACAGATGGCCCTTATGTGTTCCTCCTGTGATGGAGAGGAGATTTTGGAGAAGACAAATTGACAAATTGGATTTTCATATATATAACCTTGAGGATAATCTGAAAGTGTTTCAGTGATCTGAAAGGTCGTTCATACCCCTGAGGCTAACATGGTGGGTGAGGAACCTTAAGCAATACCTTTCCCCTGCCCCTGTTTCAACCTCTTGCACTCAGAGCAAGATTGAATCGCCTGTCATTTCCATGTTGTCAGGAGCTTCATGAGGCCTTGGATATTTCAGTGAATAGGGAATAGATGGAAATCTTTTGAAGTTCAATCCCTCAATGTATATGTATTAAGGGAACATCATCCTCCTTCTCTCCTTCATGTACAGTAAGGGCTGTAGTATATGTATTAAGGGAACATCCTCCTCCTTCTCTCCTTCATGTACAGTAAGGGCTGTAGTATATGTATTAAGGGAACATCCTCCTCCTTCTCTCCTTCATGTACAGTAAGGGCTGTAGTATATGTATTAAGGGAACATCCTCCTCCTTCTCTCCTTCATGTACAGTAAGGGCTGTAGTATATGTATTAAGGGAACATCCTCCTCCTTCTCTCCTTCATGTACAGTAAGGGCTGTAGTATATGTATTAAGGGAACATCCTCCTCCTTCTCTCCTTCATGTACAGTAAGGGCTGTAGTATATGTATTAAGGGAACATCCTCCTCCTTCTCTCCTTCATGTACAGTAAGGGCTGTAGTATATGTATTAAGGGGACATCCTCCTCCTTCTCTCCTTCATGTACAGTAAGGGCTGTAGTATATGTATTAAGGGAACATCCTCCTCCTTCTCTCCTTCATGTACAGTAAGGGCTGTAGTATATGTATTAAGGGAACATCCTCCTCCTTCTCTCCTTCATGTACAGTAAGGGCTGTAGTATATGTATTAAGGGAACATCCTCCTCCTTCTCTCCTTCATGTACAGTAAGGGCTGTAGTATTTTCCCAAGCTCTGCCCTCATTCTCTGCATGCTGGGGCAGTTCATATTTAATGCAAGACTGAGTAAAATAGTAGAGCAGCCTGACAGAGCAGAGTCACTGCGAGGTGTCTGGAGAGGAAAGTGATCAAATCCAATGGGATAGCCAAAACTTCGGTTCCAAACTTCAGTTCTGAGGCCAAGACTGGGAATACTCTACTATGAGGGGGTATCCCATGAGTAATTCCTGTCTCGCTTCTGAACACGCACCGAGCCCTTTTAGTGGGTGAATGCCATGCACTGTTCCCAGCAGGATGGCACACCAACTCATAAAAGAATCAAGGAGAGAGGAGTGAACATGGAAGAGGAAGACAGACCAGGAGCTGAAGAGAGAAGATGAGGAAAGCAGTTGCATTAGAGAAAGGATGCATGGGGAGAAATGATGCATGGGGAGAAAGGATCTTTTATTTATAATATGGACCTTTCTCTACGGCGGCGCATTGCACTCACATCACAAAAAAAATAATCAGGTTATCTCGTAAATAATCAGGTTATCTCGTAATTATGAGATAAATTATGAATTGTATACTAAAGGAAGAGAAACTATACTTTATTGAAGTATCATCCAGGTATAAATCGGTTCTGTAATAATTACTGTATATTGCACACTGGTATGGCCTTCCTTTCAAAATACACCTGCACTCAAAATTTTCAATAAAAGACCCGGGCTTTTAAAAAGTATCTTAACCTTTCAGACTGCTGAGTTTTCAATCTACATTACAGTAATGCCATTTTACTGTGATGTGCATAGCAATTTCCAGTTCTATCCAGATCTGGTTGGTAAGATACAAGATAGGTCTGGTTGGTAAGATACAAAATGTTTGCCTATATTTCACTCAGTTCAGAAGAAGTGCATTGACAATACACATTATACTCACAATGAATCACAATGAAGGAATTTAATGAATAGAAAACTACAGTGTAAAGGCTAATATTTTATTCCAAATGATGGTATGTAGTTCAATAAACATGCAACAAATAAATGTCCTAAATAAGCTTACAGTACACAGCACTGAATCCAGCACAAGAAATGCATAAACATGTTTTTTTCCAGACATCCTTGGCCTTTAAAATTACAGTGTTTTGACATACACATTTAAAGCATTTCATCTTTAAAAAACATCTTGATCATCAATGTTTGATACAAATGTACAAAACTGTCAGGCAAGAAAACAGTTTACCTAAATTAATTGGGTTTTGGTAGAAGAGACCAGGAAGGAAAGGTTCTCTGTAACAGATTAACTTGAAACACATAAACCGTAAACTTTTACATACATAAAACACATATGTTTGGCTGCCATATATACTTGATAAATATTTGATATATAAATGATGATATCATGTTTTTTTGTATTTTTCTCTTTTACAGTGTATTTAGTTAACATCAAAAAAGTGTCAAAGTGGTTCAAAAAGTATTTTGTGCTATATTCAAAAAAATATATCCTGTGTCAGAAAGAAACAATACAAATATTTGAATACTGCAGATTTGGTAACAGCCTGTTGTAAGAAGTAGCCTTTCATAGTTTGAATGCTAGCCCAGCAGTCAGGACAAAGAGCTTAGTTAACCACATCTGTGCAATCTCTATATCAGATCAGAACAAGTGATCGTGCATACTCAATAGTCTGAATTCCTCCTTTGCCTACACCATGGCTACTTGGACAGACTTCTCTGCAGCAGTTACAGGGGTCTTTGAAAACCAAGATCAGCTGTTATGAAAGTAAGTCGACGAGACGAGTGGACAAACCCCTCTTCAAAGACGAACAAAGAAGAATAGGTGCAAATAAGCACGATTTTCTGAACATGAACAGTACTGTCATTATTGTGGAGCCCTGCGAAGGACTGAACATTGGGTATAAAATGTTGAGTATAAGCTGAGTATGATCTACTGTAAATGCAGAGATGGGACCAGTCTAAAGCAGGGGGGTGGGGCTGGAGGATGAGGTCTGTGAAAGTGCAGTTTGTAGCGAGGAGGGCCGGGTGTCAAGCCAGGGGACTCATATAGCACAGTCAGGGCACTCATATAGCACAGTCAGGGCACTCATATAGCGCAGTCAGGGCACTCATATAGCACAGTCAGGGCACTCATATAGCACAGTCAGGGCACTCATATAGCACTCATATAGCACAGTCAGGGCACTCATATAGCACTCATATAGCACAGTCAGGGCACTCATATAGCACTCATATAGCACAGTCAGGGCTCTCATATAGCACAGTCGGGGGACTCTCAGCAAAGTCAAATAGCACAGTCATCCTGGTGCGCCGAGGAGAAGGCCGAGCTGCGCAGCAGGTCCAGACAGTGGACAAGGATGAGCGTGCCTGTCAGATGCTTCCAGCGGCGGGTGATGGGGTTCTTCATCCTGTCCAGGCCCAGGTGAAGCTCCTGCAGCACGTCACGGTAGCTGTCCCCAATCTGAGCCGCCCACGTCAGCAGGAAGTCATAGGCAGGCTTCCACATGGCCTGGTTCCACAGAGACACAGAGAGTGAGATCAACAACTGCAGGCTATTGATTTTTTCTCAAAGACTGCAGGCTATTGATTTTTTCTCATTTATCTAGACTCAAGGACATTATGGCAAAGCTGAAATTGTAATCTATAATAACATTTGTACTGAATGTAAACAACATTAGTCCCTAAAAGTTATACTTATAATTGCCTTTTATACATAAGGGTTTTATAAGTGTATGTGTTAACATGTGTGCTTTGTGTTGACATATATAGAGGGCAGCCGTGGCCTACTGGTTAGCGATTCGGACTTGTAACTGGAGGGTTGCCGGTTTGAACCCCAACCAGTAGGAACGGCTGAAGTGCCCTTGAGCAAAGCACCTAACTCCTCACTGCTCCCCGAGCGCCGCTGTTGTAGCAGGCAGCTCACTGCGCCGGGATTAGTGTGTGCTTCACCTCACTGTGTGTTCAATGTGTGCTGAGTGTCTTTCACTAATTTATGGATTGGGATAAATGCAGAGACCAAATTTCCCTCACGGGATCAAAAGAGTATACTTATGCTTATAATCTGATTAGTTCCATTTCTGCGGTCTCACCTCCACTTATCTAAAGCACGAATCTACAACTTCACTATTGTTTGTATTAGGCTTTATCCACTAGCCACTGCCAATGGCATATGGCAACAAAATCAAATCTACCCAAGCCAGTTCCACAGCTGGACAGTTGTCTCACCTCGCTGTCCACCACTCCGTTCCTGTCCCGATGCGGAGCCTCATAGGCGTCCATCTGCAGCCGGGACATTTTGGCCAGTTTGTCGGCCAGCTCTCTCCAGCGGCCGGCGATCTCCACAGCTGTGGTCAGCAGCACAAAGTCCATGACCAGACGTGCCACCAAGCCCTGACAGTCCATCCTCAGGAGAGCCTATGGAAGAAAATGTTGTGAGCGACAGCTGCTTAGATTTTGTGGCTTGACAAAATACCATTCCTAAAACTCTACTCCTCGTTCTCATCAGATAATAAATAACAAGATCATGACCCTGGCAACTAATTTCATTTCCACAGCTAAGCTCACAAGCATGGACAGATGCACGGCTGCATCTTTTTTGCAAATCTAATTGGATGAAATGAACCACTGTTGAATGTAATACATCTGCCACACGGCTTCATCCTCACTCTCAAGACTCAACTGCAGCGTGTATAAATCAGCCTGGCCTCTGACTCACACCAGGAGGCTGCCAGCGTGTTGTTATCACCTGACATCCTGACACAGAAATAGGGACTCTGGGTCCCTGGGTCCACCTCTTCATGCTACCAGAGTGGTACATGCCTCTTCTCACAGCCAGAGGAGCCCTTGAGAATATCAAGGGGACTTCTACAGTAGTCACTTCCCTCACAAGTTTGTTTTTATTGGAGCCACCCACTCATCTTCCACAGTGAGAGTCCTAGCCTTGTGTCGTTCTAACCCACCCTTCCCGCTATTCAGTTGGCATTACTGCATTATATATCTATTATCAGTGACTCAGTGTCCTCTCATTCTCAAAGCAAAACCGTAGCGTCATCATGACGAAGCCATTTAAACCGCTGTATTCAATTTGTGAAATTCCCTTTGTGTCTATACTACTTGTAAATGGCCTTTGGCACACACACCTTATTCATTCTTGTAAGTGCATACATTATGTTTGTGCTCTCCTCTGTGTGATGAATTGTTTTGTTGCGACACGCCAGGAAGTAGAAACGTAGAAGCTGCAGCGGAGGAGAGTGTGTGTGTGTGTGTGTACATGGGCGCACATGTTTAAACTCCTGTCTTATCTGTGGGGTCGGGTTTTAGTGCTGGATGCGTTTTTCAGCACTGCTCCCAGACAGCCCAGCAATCAATCCAGGCCTGTGCAGCTGCTGGCATGCTGGGCGGCTTGATGAACACACAGATAGGCCGAGGCCCAGGAAACCACGTGCTATTATGAGGCATGGCAAGCTGGGGGCACTGGAGGTAACAACTTCGCTTTTTAAATGAAGTGAAGGAGGCCAGTCTGTGTGTGTGTGTGTGTGTGTGTGTGTGTGTGTGTGTGTGTGTGTGTGTTAGTGTGTGATTGTGTGTGTGCTGGGGTGGGTGGGGGGGTTCATCCTGTTGGCTTTGTGGCATGAATGGTGGTTCTCCTCCCTAAAAGTCGACGCTTCCTTCTCTCCTGCCCTGACAGAGTGAAGTAGTGCCCATGAGAGAAGGGACATAATGAACAGCCTAACATACCTTGTTAAACATCCACTTATTATCACACATATGACACATGTTCTGTTCTCGCAAGACTAAATCCTGAAGGACACCAGCTGTACAAGCACAGACATGCTGCAGGGTTCTCCCTGTCTCACATACACACACACACTGCCATTCTTTCCAACAGGCAAATACATGTTCAACAGTTACTGAGGAAAAGCAGTCATGGCACAAATAACCACAAATTCTAACGCCTCCACTGAATCCTTGCAAATAACTAACCAACCAAACAAAACACACACACAGACACACATACGGAGAAGAATACACATTCCACGACAAGATGCACTGTAAATGATTTCGATTCCTATACTGACTCCATTGTCAGGTTCAGGCCAGCCTGATAGATAGAGACGGCCAGCACCATGACACACATTATCAGGCACACCCTACTAATCTCTGGAAGCTCCAATTCTGGTTCTGGAAGCAGGAATGCAAGGAATGACAGGAAATCCGTGGGGGGGGGGGGGGTCGTAGGCAGTAGTGGCGGCTGTGTAACATGGCCTCTGACTTTGTCTCGCTCACTCACACTTGCACTGAGGGACGGCTTCCATTTCAGACAGGAGAATGAGATAGCAGGGGTCCAGGTTATCTAAACATGTGAGCCTCGAACACTGGCACCAGCAGGGAGCTGCTCAGGGGTTTCTTCAGCACTCTCTCTCTGGCACACTGGAGTGTTAAAGAATATCTCTCTCTCCCCTTTCTCTTCCTTTCTGTGTTCATATTTGTCCTTGAATGTGTTTTCAGAGGGCTGGTCAGGAGGATTTCATTACATCCTGTGTTTACAACTGTTTTTTTCTGACTCATCTGAAGTAAGTTAATTTAAACAAATCAACATCCCACAATTCTGTTGACAATAAACTCTGTGTGAGCGAGAGCGTGTAAAAAAAGACTATTCCTTCTACAAACACAAGGATTTTTGCCTTTAATGTGCACCTGTTTCCTCTGCAGGAAGTTCACAAAGCTACAACCAAATCATACTTTAAGACATGCTCAAAACTATCTGTCAATTTCCGTTGAACATAACAGACCAAATCAATGAGACAGGGATGTGGAGCAGCAACCATGTTTTGAAAATGTCATGTTTAGAGTGAGCTCTACTGCTTCAGAGGCTCAGAAAGTGATCTTGCCTCAACAAGCATTCCACTCCCCTCGCACTCTTCCTCCTGCCATTTCCAATTAGGTTCAAGTTAGGTTCTCAATACTTTCAACACACCACGCCAGCTTCACTGGTTCATCTCTGACATGGCACAAATACTCTGACTGTATTATGGAGACATAATGACTGCTGCTGATAAATCAACATCTCTCTCTAGAGATAAGGAAATAGGAGAGCTATAAATTAAAACAATTTGCCAAGTTTCTGCCAATACAACATCAATCTTAGCAAAAAGAACATCACTGGCCATCTCAGTAATGATAGGACAGAGCAGCAAATCTCAATTTAGAATAAAATACCATACTGATTGCTCTGCCCCTTCGGGCAAGTTTGAATTTGGAGTCCGTGTTCTGAGTCAGTTAAGGGAGGTCGGCAGGCGCCTCCTGGTCCTTATATGGCACTTGTGTTTACAGACTAACAATGAAGCAGGAAACATCTGTAGAGCCATGATTCTTCACAAAAGACATGTCCTGACGCTGAGGATGATTGCAAATCTCTGGTTAGTGACCCAAAGACACAGCAGGACTTGAAATAGTATGGTTTTAGTGCTATTTTCACGTGCATGTGAACGTGCCTCATGGTATGTAGGCTATTTTTGTTTTTTTGAAGAACAATACAACCCCAGGTATGACAGAAACTTCAGTTTCCTTTGTGGAGTCCATAGTGCAACGCATTTACATACGCAGTCATTTACCGTCTTTACTTGCTGTCGTCTCATATGAAACCAGCGTGAGGCCCTCATTCTCATCTCTTCATGGAATCTTCACAGATAGACCAATTGAGATGATCTAGCCCTGCCAAGCACTCTACCTAAACTAGTTTGTAGCTTTATTATTGTCCAGGAGCACATGGCCTAGGAAATGCTGATGTATAAGAAGTTTGTAGAATTCAGAAGAATGTAAGAGTCACACTACCAAGAGCTGTTGCCTGTATCATGATCATTACAGCACATGAGTAAGACTGGCATGAAATATTTGAATTCTATAAAAAAGAAGGACCTTGGTCAATATTGCATTTAATGCTTAGTGTGCAAATATTTACTGAGTGCTTCCAACTAGGCTAAGTGTGAAACCAAAATGCTGAGTTTGTGTGTGTGTGTGTGTGTGTGTGTGTGTGTGTGTGTGTGTGTGTGTGTGTGTGTGTGTGTGTGTGTGTGTGCATGTGAGCAGTGCTAGCCGCTGATTCAGTGAAGTGGAATTTCTGGTGGGAAAAAGCCTGGGAACTGCTACAGCTCAAAACAACCTGCTTTGATGTTAAACTTCCATCAAGTGAGAGCCAATCAAGAGCCAAGGCACGAGGCGGCTTTCTGTACAGAATAAATGTGTTTAAATGCCTTTATGATGTAAGGAATTACGGAAGGGTTTAATCTGAGAGGCACCAGGGGGGGAGAGGCTCAGGCTGGTAAGACTCCGCTCCGACACGTGTGATATAACTGACCCTGCAGGTGGGCAAGACAATGCACTGTTAAGAGTAAACTGGCATGGCCACTGAACAGCTGAGAGTGCAGCAAGCATGCATGCAGGCCTTTCAGCACGCACAGGGTTGACCAAGAAATGAACATAAATCTATTATGCTATTTGATGACACTGAAATGCCTGAAACACTGAAAAACAAGGCTGAAAATACTGTTTATCTTGGAAGTTATGTGTAGTTTACACTTTGGGGAACCAAGGCACAGTATATAAAGCACATATATTCCAAAGCACACACTTAGAAAAAGGGTAACCTCCCATCTTAAAGTTTCTAAAGTCACACTCAGCCAGACGATCAACATTAATCCAAAAGTTTGTTCTGAGCTTCTCTGGCTGAGGACACGCAGCTCTTGCCATGAGAAACATCCTGTTGCAGGTTCCTGTGGAGTCACGGCTGTTCCCTTCCTGTCTTGTTGACACAGGGAAAAGGGAGCAGAATGCTTGCAGGAAGTCTGCAGCGTAGGTGAGAGAAAAAAAAGCCAAGTGCTTTCATCTCAGCTACTGCCCCAGTCCCTATCAGAGGCGAAGCTGATGAGGACGATATGTACTGAAGACGATGTCTTATACAAAGCCTCCTATTTGTTTTTAGTGCCACACTTGCTTGGCATTGTCTGTACAACTATGAAAAACCCTAATGTTTGAAGCCTAATGAAATACATTTGTATTTTAAACATCACAGAATGTCAATAAAAAAAGAAAAGTGGTTAAATAGTCATAAGAAAGAAAATATTTACACTTACTACACATGGATCCTTAAACCAATTCTTCCATAAAAGATGGTATTTTTCTGGGACAATCAGAAAATAAAACTCTAAGCAAGACAGACATCCACACTTACAATTACCCCTCGAGGACAGAGATGCAGCTTAATCTCTGTGCAGGAGTTCTGTCAGGTCACTTTCATCTGTGCACAAAATTCCTTTTGATTTCCTTTTGCTATTTCCTATTTTTCTAAAAATACACTTGCAGGCCCCTCACCAACCAGAATATTAAACAGAACTGTCAGACTGGAACAAAGCTACAGAAGCACTAGAGATTCTACAGTAGCTGATTATATCAGCTGAGACTGAAGCCTAAAAACTCAGTTCGTCAGTTAATCTTCACCATTATCCAACAATATCAATGGAGAGACTGTCACAGCTGTGAAAAAGAGGGATAGACGTCTATGTGTAGTATTGACAGGAGAAGAACTAGGAAGATAGAAAATGATTGATTAAATTACTAGATGATTGCAAATGAAAACACATGAGCACATGAACTACCTGGGTGTACTATATTTGATCCTCTTTTACATCTTACAGATTGTGCATGGACATGACAAGCAATGTGCAAATGTGCATCCACCTAGTACAAAAATAGTCTTCAAATATCAAACTCATCTTTTCCCATAATGTGCTAACAAGGCACAATTCAAAGATGAATGGCTCAGCGGGGGAGAGAGAGGAGTATTCACTGCTAAATGCAGGTGTTCCAGCACAGCTGTGGTAAGGGGTGCTGATGCCAAACACATCTGTACAGTGCACACTCTACTCAATGCTGCCAGCATTGTGACACATCATTAATTATACAAACCTAGATGCATTCTGCATGGTTCAGTCTATAAAGTCACTGAGGCGTGAGTGGCTGATTCTGTTCAACAAGACGGTAATTTTAGATACATTTATGGGGGCGAGGCTGGTGGGAACATTGCTTAAATACAGCAATTTGTCATTGGTCCAAAATCTTTACCAGCAGCTCACAACTCCACATAAAACACTTTATTGTCAGCAACAGTGAAGTCAGCAACAGCAGCATGTCTTAGAAAATGCATGGTGTACTGCTGTGGATTACAGTCAACCAGAGAACACACAAGTGAAAATAAGTAGACACTGGACAGACTTCTTCAAAGTCTCTCAAGACAGCTGTTTGCTCCATAATGATAAACACTCTGAAACCCACATAGACCTTGTTGCTGGGGAGGATTCATAGGGAACAATGCAAACAAGAAGTTTTGAGTGTTACCTGTATGACTCTTCACAAAAAATGATGCCAGTTCATTGTAGGATGCAACCTATTGTAATTTTAAGTCAATTATAGTTGTGTAGGGAACTATTTCAAACCTAAGTGTCAGTTACACAATACCACTGTGGTGCAAGTTAACTTGGAGAGCAAGACATGATACAGCATGTCATAATCAGTGGATGGTTGAGGTTTCACAATGCTTTCTCACCGGTATGATGTACAGTATAGTTCTTCCATTGAAAGGTGCCTCTTGATAAATCTGCCAGTATGTCCTGCAATCTGACCATTATTTCTTGATACCCTAAATTTGGATCTTTTTTCATGTTACAATATGGTAAGATGATCTCATATTGTATGATGCAAGTCACCTGGCCCTTGTAGTTCAGTAGCAAATGGAAAGCCATCCTCCACCTCCTCCAGCACCAAGCTTCTAGCTAATTTCAGTTTTGTTTTCCCCCACAAGGTCTGCTTGACATTAAAAAATCCCTTTGAGCTTTAGAAACCTAATTAACCAGGTGCACCACACCTTCAAGCAAATGGCAACATGACCCAAAGGCTATGATTATGACAAGAAGTGGTAAAATATGAACATTCGCTCACAAATGAGACAATGATTTTCACAGGAACTGAAACTGCACACTCAAACTTATATCTTTTGTGTTGTGGGGAGGACTATAAGAATCATTCTTATCCTACTCTATGATTTATCATCAGTACTGATATGATCTTTGTCACATGTATTTTGTCTGTCAACTTGAAAAACATGAAGTATTTGACTGAATATATTGACTCAGTGTATGCAAACAAGTACTCACAGTCATGAGCTCTTTCTGGAAGGACTTCCTGTCCTTGCCCTCAGAGTTGTTGCAGTCCTCCTTCAGTCTCTCCAGCACAGAAGCCACCTTCTCAGGCTCGCTGTCCGGCTCTGTCCGACAGAAATGTGTCAGTGGCAGGTTCACATACCCCAAGGCGTCAGCGAATGCCCTCCAGCTGCCTACGTTCTCCATCAATATTGTCCTTACTGACGCATAGATGTAAGTGAGGAACTTGCAGGGCTTCAGGCTCTGTTCCAGGAGAATGGTAGTTGTCAGGTCGGGCCCGCTGAAGTAAATTGGCTTCACTTTCCCCACCACAAGCACGTTTTTGGTATGAACCAGGCCTGTCTTTCCGTGACAGTAACCAACGTACCACTCCTTGGTCCAAAGCTGTCCCTTGAGTTTAATTCGCTCTTCGCTCAGAAGAGCTACTATATCTCCTTTCTTGTACTCCAACAGATAGGGGTTCTTGGTCTGTCGGATCACTGTCTTGATTAATTTGCCAAATTTTAAATTTGTGACTTTTCGCTCCTGAAACACAGGGTATTTTGTGGTGACGGCAAGTGGTGACAGCACAATTTTGTTCGCCTCCTTCTTCTTCAAGAAACGCCTCTGCACTGAGGTTTTTGGCCCTATTTTGGGTGGCGGCTGGGGTGTCTGAACGCAAAACTGTGCAAGGATACAGTCCTGGCAGTCTTTGACCTGGACCCTCAGAGTAAAGTCTGATATATCTCCGGTCGTCCGTGTGGCAATCATGTAGATCAGCCGACTCACTTTTCCTAGCTTGACCTGGAAGCCCCTCACGGTTCTCTCCTGCCCCATGGCCTTGACCTCATAGTTGGCCATGTTGGAGTACACGCCCACTTGTAGGTCTTGCGGCTTCGCTAACACAAACTGGTGCTTCCCCCACAGCTGGAGAGCAACTGGCGGCGTCGACTGTGCTTGTTTGCCAACTTCACTGACCATCAAGGTGTTGGGGGCACAGTCATGGCCAAAGATGCCTACCACTGTCTTGAAGGACGGGTGGATGTGCTTGGGCCCGTAAACGCCAAGGGTTACCTTCTTTACAACATGCTCCCACACTGATGTAAATGGAGAAACCGACTGGGCTTGTGCTACAACCGACACGTACATGCAGGGCTCAAGGTTATCAAGGCATACCTGGACCGTGTCGCCATACATATACACCTCAGGCACAGGAGTGTAAGGACCCTCTTTGCAATCACTTCGCACGCAAATCACTTTGGCTATTTGTCTACTGTCCATCTTCACCACGACAGACACCTTCATTTCCAAAGTGATTGCCGTCTTTGTTTCCATGTTACTCAACTTGACCTCAACCACTGGGCTCACTGTGGTGCATCGGTCATTGTTTAGCTCGAGTGGTGGGTCAAGGAGAGCCTTCATGGAGATTTGCTGGGCGTCGCCCATGGCAACATGACCCTCTGGGACATGAATACTGATGCTGGTGTCTGGCAGTTGAACAGCCCCTCCTGAACTATCAAGCTTGCAAACAATATTTGTCTCTATGGGCTGTGTTTGTCCCCATCCTGGACTCTGTCCCAGGGAGTCCAAATCATGGCATGACCTCGCGAGTTTCCTGTGGTTCAGCCAAGCTGTCCGAAAGTCCTCCCTGCTTTGAAACTGCTCTGGTGCTGGAGCTTTTAAACCACCAAAGAATCCTGTGTACCCCTGAGGGGCATCTCTTTGGGCCCTCAAGGTGGACAGCTCTGACAAACTGTATGAGCGTTTGCTCCTAAAAAATGGGTTGTCTTTATCAAACGCCATATCTGTGCTGGTGTTTGTATCAAACATGGAGCTATCAAAACCATTGACGTTGATGTTACTGCTGGTGGAATTGGTGACTGAAGGAGTGAGGGTGTCAAAGAGAAGCAAGTCAACTGAGCTCCTGTTGCTGTTCTGATCCACATACTCTTGGACACATCCATTAAGAAAAGGGTTAGTTGAGGTCCTGGCAGCAAAGGGGTTTCCGTTTTGGAGTTCTACAGGCTTCAGGACCACTCCTGTCCATTCTCCAAGGAGATCCAGCTCCTTGGCCCCATCTTCACTGCAGTCGCCTACGCTGTCAATCATCCCACTGTCACTGAACGAGGAGTCCCGATGATTGACAGGTTGAACATACGCTGCTGGGATGTAGCCCATCTCTGTGTTGTTATGGGCGTACCACCACTCTCCTCCTGATGTATCCAGCACAAACAGGCGTTCTCCCTTTGAAAACTTCAAAGTGGTGAAGCTGGATGGGCAGTAGTCCTTGATGGCAACAACTTCCCTTGCAGTACCCAATGATGCAGTTGTATCAAGCCTCAATGCACTTGGAGAAAGCACTAAAATCATAATAATAAAAACAAAAAAACATAGTGAACAACATTTAGTTAGGATTATGAACCAAAACCAAAAACAGTGATGATATATTATTAACATTATACACTTCTGTCATTAAATGCATATAAGTAGTTAGTAATTGTATTCATACATGTAGTAAAACTTGATGTCAGTGCGGGGATGTACCTTTGACATCTGTTAGAGTGGCCTCAGTCACTCCCTCACTCAGGTCTATGAGAGTGCCCTCTGACTTGCAGCGGGGTAGGGCTATGTTGTTGGTGGTTCTGATTCTATGGGCGGCCATGTTCAGTTCTTTGTTAATCCCAGATATTTCAGGCAGGTCTTTCTTATTGCCAGTGGCACATGTCAAGTGTTAACAGCCGGCCGTGTTGTCTGAAGAGAAACAAGAAGAACAAAGAGCATGAAGACACAAGGAGTATATCTGCCAAAAGTGTGAACCATGGTGGGAAGTTTAAGGTCGTGCCATTATTGCCTGGTTGTTATGTAACGTGTAGTGTTGCAATCAGCAATAAACAGAAAGGAACAATTACTATGTCTTAAAATATATACTGCTTTGAGAGAGTAAAGGAAATTTAAACAACATGAGATCACATGACCTTTCCATACTTGATAGAGATGAGATGAGATAGATAAAACCATGTGTTTTCACAGAGCCTAAGTGATATGTTAAATACTATTTACATGATGTGGCTAAGACTGTTATCCCAAGTGGTCCAAAGTATGACAACAAATTATTACAGCTTAAAAAGGTTTTCTGCTGACAAGTACCCATTAGTGTTATAACAGTGCATGAAACAAGCTACACATAATGAGTATCTTTTGCTGCTTTTTCATGAATGCTCAAAAATCCACAAGAGACTCCAATGTGATAATAAAAAAAAGATAATAGAAAAATCATGTCTTCAGGCCATTCATTCACTAGCCTAATTATTTTGTCATTTTCTTTGTTATGAAATAAACACTGAACTGATGCCAAGTATGATGCACGGAAAACAAACTAATAAACAGGCTGCCGTGTCAGGGCTGGTTTGAAACTTATACTGCTAAAATGCCTCTAGCATCCACCACACTGCTTTTACTAAAAACATAAGGCCATAGGATGTTCTCTACAGTTACTGTACTTGAACACGTAGCCTACTCCATAACAAATTATACCAAGTGAAACTATTGCCAGGGCAATGTGTGAAGCCAGGGCAATGTTGGGTAAAAGTTTATATATTAAGTTACTCCCTCTTACCCATTGTTATAACTGTCTATAACCCTGGTTACAGTATTTCACACTGAAGCTATTAAGTCTAGCAATCAATAAATCTTAAGAGTATCTAAATCTTAAGTGTGTCTAAATCTTAAGTGTGTCTAACTCTTAAGTGTGTCTAAATCTTAAGTGTATCTAACTCTTAAGTGTGTCTAACTCTTAAGTGTGTCTAAATCTTAAGTGTGTCTAACTCTTAAGTGTGTCTAACTCTTAAGTGTATCTAAATCTTAAGTGTGTCTAACTCTTAAGTGTGTCTAACTCTTAAGTGTATCTAAATCTTAAGTGTGTCTAAATCTTAAGTGTATCTAACTCTTAAGTGTGTCTAACTCTTAAGTGTGTCTAACTCTTAAGTGTATCTAAATCTTAAGTGTGTCTAAATCTTAAGTGTGTCTAAATCTTAAGTGTGTCTAACTCTTAAGTGTGTCTAAATCTTAAGTGTGTCTAACTCTTAAGTGTGTCTAAATCTTAAGTGTGTCTAAATCTTTGACGCTTCTCTCTCTTCTGCAGCACTCTCCCTTCCAGGCTAGAAGGGCATCCAAGACAGTTTCTAAGGATACAGCCTTAGGGGACAAATGAAGCATTACACTAGAGGATGGGATAAAAGCCCAACTACTTTACCACTGAGAATATTTAGCACAAACATAGCCAAACTAAACAAGAAGATAAGCAAAACAAACAAGTTCTATGCATTGTTGTAACTTTGTATTGTCACTTTAATGTAAAACGTTCACAAGTGGCGATATGTAAAGTGATTATGGCAATGGCCAAAAATTATGTAGCTGTAACATACAATGTTCCCCTATCTCTCTCTCTCTCTCTCTCTCACACACACACACACAAAGAGAGAGACAGAGAGAGAGAGAGAGAGAGAGAAAAAATAGGTCTTCATCAGCTCATGCAAGCTATCTCACTATGCTAAAACCATAAGACCAGCTAATCTTGAATCACATGCCGCCTCATTTACACAATGAGCTCTAGAATACTTAACCATGAGCATAGTTTCATTATCGCAGTCAATAGGCTAACTGTTATACTTCAAATTGAAGAACTTAACACATTTTAGCATTAGTCATACACAAGTTAAGCTAGCCTATATCACAAACTGCGTTTGCTGTCCTTCCTAAAGGATTCAGAAACAGTTTAATGTAGCAGGGGCCTTTATCAAATGTAAAAGCCTGAATATGCTCTCATAAGCTAAATGATAAATGAGATCTCACCTGTTTTTCCAAAGGGGCTTCCCTCCTTTTGTCTCAATTTAAATTCAACTTCAGATCTCAACATAGCCTACTGTTTTTCTTAATTTATTCTTATAACTTATAACAGGTGAGATCTCAGTAAGAGCGGGCTTATTTCTCATCAGACAAAGAAGAGACATTTTTGAGACAAGGGATTTTCCTTGGTCTTTATAGCAGATTAAGGCCTCTGGCAGTCTGCGAGTAGTTCAGTGTTAGTTTATGAATTAATATCTCGGAGGTACTTCAGCGTTGCTTTATGAATGAATATCTAGGAGTTAAGAAACAATAGTAAAATATCTCTATTAAAAAACAGTAGAATAGGCCAACCGCAGGCTAGCCTTGGCTACTTTACGCATATACACGGGTTTCCCGTTTACCAACAAAACTAGATGCGCGCGCAGCCGTGAGGCAGAAGACGCTTGGTGGCCGTCCACAACGTTATAAACTTAACCTAAATAGTCGGCTGCTGTAAGCTACAATCGGATTTTTTTGTATAGCCCTGTTGTCTCAATGATAATAACATCTCATTTCAGACTATATTTCAAAGTTTGACGTTCATTTGAATGATATAACACCGTATTTTGTCATTTTTGGCGAAGACATGCAATCCGTTAGGGATATTGAACATATTTAACATTCTCTAACCATCGTGATTTCGAATTGGTGCAGTTTTCAGCACAAAAACTCATTTTATTCTTTTGCTCTTTTGCATTGCTCTATGCTGTTTTATGGTGCTTTCTGCCTCTTGGTTGCGCACCCATGTTTTCATGACGTTCCATAGAAATCCATGTATAGGCTAATTCACTTAAGGCCCCGAGACCAAGCTGCTCACAGCAGTGTGTAGGCTACTGTGGAGTCTTCCTTTCAAAAAAACTGCAAACTCTGTCTCGGGTAAACTTGTAACTGGATTTACAATACCAGGTATTATACCCTAAGAAAAAACAAGGTAGGCTACAACTTTATATCTTGTAAGGGACATATCCTTTTCACTCCGAGAACGCGCATCAACTGTGCGGATAAAAGTGGAATGTTTGATGCCATGGCAACGAACGTCACGCTTTTGAGCACGGTCCAAAGAAAGTGCTTGGTGGTGAGGACGCTCTCTCAACATCCGAGATATCATTTCTACCATCCATTCACCACTTATAACCATATGAATTATGTTCGGCGAAACAAACTTTCACTCCATTGCCTTAAACAGCCTCATAGTTCGGTCATTGCAAATGGCTCTAATGTTTCGGCAACTCTAGGCTATTTTCTGATCTTAGAATATGGCATGGTTGATCAAGCGTTTTCCATCCATATCGTCGGCACATAGGTTTAAACAAAATAGAAATGATTCCGTAGACTGTAGGTCTCAGATAAAGTCTGGTCGGCAATTTCCCACGGTAGCCTACTTCTAAAAGACGCACATATTAGCCTAACTGTTTCGAATAGCATACTGTTTACACCCACATATGGAAAGACTTTAGAAGTGCAACTACTGAACTTACCTAGGTAAAAAAAAGTAACACCGTTGGATATAGGCTATACATGTTCAGGCTTCTGTCTTCTATCCTTTTACCACCCCGCGATACTTTATGATGCTCCGCCAGTTGCCAGCCACCTACCGAAGTCCCTCAAGAGAAGAGAAGCCCAGAGCATGCTGATGTCACTGACTGGGAGGAGCAAACAAAAAGTTACATTTCTATGAATTAGCTTATTTCCTTTTTCCTATTTTCTGTGAAATGTTTGTGAAAACACTAGCCTATGTGTTTTTAGGTCCTAAACAAAGAGGCTAGAAAATGTAGAGGCTATTTAATATTCAGCATAGGCCTACGCTATAAACCTAGGAGACACACAGAACATGCAGTTAGGCCTATTTCAGCTATAGGCTATAACATATTTTTCCTGATGTCGGCTAAACTAACTAGACTTTTTGCAATTTTAAAAGTGCGAATAATACACTTTCTTTCAAAATCATACATTTCTTCTGACCAATAGCACCACCCCAAGGATACAAAGAAAGACGCAGCTTTTATGCACAGTTCAAATGAACGGCATGAAATTCGTGAAATCAAGGGATAAAGTCAAGTCAAGTCAAGTCAAGTCAAGTCAATGCTTTATAGCCAGTACGATGGAACATCGCCTGGAATTTGGTTTAGTGCTTAGGCTCATGCAGTAGGCCTACAGAGAGACAGAACATTAAGACAGTACAGACAGTACTACATACACAGTCCATACAAAACATACACACAAAACAGTACAAAATGTAAATGGCTAAAATGCAATATGTCTTAAAAACATATACAGAAACTCTGGAGCCCTCAATAAATAACTAAAACAAATAAAATAGATAAATAAAACAAAACAAAATTGTTAGTTCCTTAAGACAGCTGAGGGGGACGAAACCAGGTTCTGTGCAGATAAGATACTGAGATAATGTGTGTTGATGGCGAAGTGCAATGAAGTGTCAACGTTAAGAAATGGATGAAGAAGTCGATTAGACAGAGGAGACAGAAGGAAGACCAGCAGCAATCAAAGCAGAGTAGTTTCCCTATAACAAAATTGTTGATATGACAAGGCCCATAGAATAATTAGCTATACACTGTTCTCAATAATTAAGAATATGGATGTTGAACCTCCTCCTAGTTTTGCATGCCAAGGCTAACCTGACATCATCATACTCAAATTCTAGTCAGAATATGAGTCTGATCTTGCTCCATTGGGATGTGATTATGGGACGTGTTTCAACAGATATAGGCTACAGGGGAAGAATCCTGTAGGAAGAACACCCAAACCATCCTTCTTCTCCACAATTGCCTCAACACTGTGTTCTAGTCGTTTTTTAAAATTATTGCACTGTCAATATCTTCTACAATAGCCTGGGTGCCAGCTGAACTTAGTCCCACCCACAACATTTGAGGTAAGTTCGGTCTGGCATTGCTTTGTTGTGGAGCAACTATGCTCGCCCTAGATCTGGCGGACCAATCAAATCGGGCTTTACATTGATGGACAGGTGAGCAACAGCGCCTTGTCTATCACGCCATCTGTGCACGCTTAGATTAGGCCTATGTTTGAAACAAAAACGCGGCTAGAAGGAGACATGGCTTTTAAGACCCCATATGGAAAATGTATATTATTTAATGAGATTTTATCACTGAAAATGATTATTTCTGAAAACTTTGGCCACGGTCGAGATGTGGGAAAACTCATGGTTTCACTTTCATCAAGGGAAAACAGCGTGTTGCATTGTGACATGTTGTTCCCTTGTTCGTTTGAAATCTCTGATTGACCACCTGTTCGAGGGATTTGCGACAGTTTTTCCCAGCTGTTTATAACATGTTTGTAGCATATCAGTGTTCAACAGAATTATTTTTTAAAACGGAGGGGATATCAGTATTTTCAGTATCAGTTTTTTCCTAATAGCCTATACCCTACTACGTATCTCTTAGATTTCGCTAATGTGTTGTAGTGTTGTAGGAGATATTGATGGCACAATAACTTTTACAAAAGACCAGAAAACAATGTTAAGGATTTTGTGGAGAAGAAGGATGGTTTGTGTGTTCTTCCCACACCTCACGGTCAGCTATTTCGTTGCTCTGATCGGTTAGGTCTATCCAATTGAGTGCAGAGGCATTCCCCCCCTGTATCGGTTGAAACACGGCCCATAATATGTCCCAATGAGCAGTATCAGACTCATATTCTGACTATATTGATTATGGCTACGTCAGGCTACTTCTACAACAGACGCTATGGCGAAATCTAAATAGATAGATAGATAGATACTTTATTGATCCCCAGGGGAAATTCAAGGTCTCAGCAGCAGCATACAGACATCACAAACACAAACACATTAACAGCAGAAAGAGTAATTAAAGTATATAATATAAAAACACAACTAAGCAATAAGGACAGTAGAAGATAAAGAATATGCTAAATATACTAAAATACAAATTATACTAACTAACACTTTATCTAAATCAATACTAAAAAATAGTATCCACATAGTGGTGATATCAATCAGAGGCGCTTGCAATGACTGAGGCAGGGACTGAGCCTGTGATTCTCTGTGCATAGTAAGGTAAGGTAAGGTGCTCTGTGTGAATGAGTGTCATGGTGATAGTGCAAATGAGTAAGTGCAGCAGTGCAACAATGCAGAAATAAAGTAAAGTAAAGTCTATATATCTATATATTTAACTATTTTAAGAAAAGGTATAAGTGTGGCCACAGTTCGGCTGTGGCATGGAGGGAGGGGTTATGCATATGTGCTAATGTGCTAATATAGCACGCAAACAATGAGGCAGAAAGACAGTGTTAAAAGTGGCTAGTGGACAGACAGTATCCAAACATGGAGGGGATGAAGAGGCAGACAGACTATGCAGAGAAGTCTATCTCTCCTCTTCCCTTAAGTGAAGCATTGAACAGTTCAATGGCCCTGGGGACAAATGACTTTCTCAGTCTGTCTGTTGTGCAAGGCAGTGAGCAAAGTCTCCAGCTGATCAGGCTCTTCTGCCTAACAATAGTGCTGTGGAGTGGGTGACACTCATTGTCCAAGATGTTGATCAGTTTGTTCAGGGTCCTTTTGTCAGATAGTGAAGTAATGCACTCCAGTTCAGCTCCTACTACAGAGCCAGCTTTCCTTACCAGCCTGTCAATTCGCCCCGCATCCTTGTGCTTCCTCCCCAACATACTACTGCATAGAAGATGTCTGGATGTCTGCATTTGTATGTCTGGAACATGTGAAGAAATTGACAATAAAGCTGACTTTGACTTTGACTTTGACTTTGAAGAGGACGCTGGCAACAACAGACTGGTAGAACATCCTGAGGAGCTTACTGCACACATTGAAGGACCGCAGCCTCCTCAGGAAGTACAGCCTGCTCTGTCCTGTCTACCTTCGAGGAACAGTGTTTTTGTTAGGGAGAACCGGGATGAATGAAACACTTTGTAATTAAACGTCATGTACAAATACAATGCCATATTGGTGGGGGCAACAATAACTGGAGGCCAATGGAGAAACACGTGACTCTGACTGGAAATCAAACAGGTGTCTCTGATTGCAGCAGGTGTTGCTGTCACTCCCCCATAGACAATTGCCCCCACCAATATGGCAGCGCTATTTACGTACATTCGGGAGCCCAATGCGGTATCTAGCTTTCTAATATCTATGATGCCAAGGCCATACTCACAACAAAATTCCTATCAGGTTCAATAAATTAACAATATAGACCCAAACACATAATCGAGGCTTAAACTTAATTAATGGCTGTAACACCTCCCGTAGGCCTAGGTGCCGCCAGAAAGGTGATGGTGACAGGCTTTGCTGAAATGACATGGAAGTCAAACATACATTGCATTCATTTATTTGCCTGCTTTTTTTATTTGATGCTTTTATCCAAAGCAGTTGATAAAAATAAGCAACATTTTTATAGTGACTCTGATTACCAGCGGTCAATATAGTAGCAGTATTAATTTGACCAGTGTTAAGTAATGACTGCCTCATGCCTAACAAATCAAAATATAGAAGGCTAAAAAGAAGTTATTTTTCAGAATGAAAAATACTGGTTAGGCCTACTGGTTAGGGCTCCGGGCTTGTAACCGAAGGGTTGCCGGTTCGATCCCCGACCAGTGGGAACGGCAGAAGTCCCCTTGAGCGCTGCTGTGTTCATGAATTCACGGATGGGATAAATGCAGAGACCAAATTCCTTGTGCAAGTTTACTTGGCCGAGAAACCTGATTTACATTTTACATTCACATTTACACTCTTTGAAAAACTTGCAGTTATCATCTGTAATATAAACTGCAGTTTTCATCTGTAATATAAACTTAACTTGAGTGTTGGTGCAGTTATCATCTGTAATATAATTGTTGCCATGAATAATATTTGACCAGATAATCGCTGTGCACCTTTAATGCAATATCTGTAAAGATCACAGATTAGCCGTCTCTGTATAAAGACATTGTACACTGCAGAGGGCAAGTGTAGAAAAGCTCTATGGAGCAATTCCAAAAACACAGGCAACATTTCTTGCATGTTTTTTGTTTCTTTGTTTCTTCCTTTCTTTGGGTATATTGCATGGAATTGTCTGGGGCCTCAAAAAATGTAAGCAAATGTGATACAATGTCTGAAAAAGGGAAAAAATGATATTCATAAACCATTGAAATCACGGCGCAAGTGTACCATTCTTTTCAACCAGAAGATGGTGCTATTGTTCCATCCGTGACCTACGCCCCAGAATAATCAAGAGTTCTCTCATGACTATGGCATTGCCACCAAACAAAATGTAGAACACACTGTTTTGTTCACAGATGGACCTTGGCATATGGTTTTTGATAGGAGTTCACCTTGAAAAAAAGAACTTTTCACTGTGTATCACTGAAGTGTGTATCAGCAGAAATTGGTGAATGTGCTTATTCAGTATCACTGTTATTGTCTCTTTGTCTTTTTTTACATGGGTATGTTTCATAAGCTATTACTTTGGATATCATGTGACATGATAACCAGTATTTAGCTTCTACTATACAGTACTTTTATAGTCTTAGAAAGATTTCATGTCATTAGCCTACTAAAACTCAACTGATCATTTATACTCCAAATTGTATGGGATCTGGCTCTGGTTTGCTCTCATTAAAAGAATTACAGGGCAGTAACATTTACAAGACAACTGTAAGCGATGCATAAAGTTGAAATGCATAAAAATGTTGTACAGATGGATCGTATAACAGTTTTCGTTGGTTTATCTTCTTAGTAAACAATCGACAGAATAGCAAGCAGTTAAAAAACACAGAAAGGGTGTAAATATACAAACTGATTATTATATTGGTGCAAATGGCTAGCTGTTTCAAGTCATATTCAGCCCAAGAGAACATGTTGGTACAACCACCTTAAAGCGATGGTTTGGAGTAATTTCACTCTAGGGTCCTTTGCACCATGACCCCGAGCAAAACACCCTCCCAGAACCTGTTTTCCCTTGGTCAAACCCTGGTCGAGTAGCGCTGTCAGAAACTAATGACTTTCTGCAGGCGCTATGGAACCAACTTATAGTATCTCGTAAATTACCCCACTAATAATTCCCAGAATGGTACGAAACTTTCTAGTAGTACTAGAGTACTCTTTACTCATAAAATGAGGCATTGGAAAGTTTGTAAGTACACCAGGAGTTTATTTAAATAACACTTGCCTGATAGCTTCTACGCTGCTGCTATCTACCGCTGAGTCAACGTTACTTCAGTGATTTGGGAAAAGCCCGTAAAAGTCCTGGCAGGAAGCCAACTGGTATATCCAGTATTTTTTTTTCCGAAGTGTTTACAACTTAGTGTTAACTAATAATTGTTGCAAACTGGTACTACGAACAAAATATTAGTGCATTCCTGGATCTACATCCTTATGCATGCTTCTTGCCAGGACTTTTACGGGCTTTTCCTAAATCACAGAAGTAACGTCGACGCAGCGGTAGATAGTAGCAGAGAGTAGAATCCATCAGGCAAGTGTTATTTAAATAAACTCCTGGTGTACTTACAAACTTTTCAATGCCCCGTTTTATGAGTAAAGAACATAGTTGTACTACTGTAGAAGCTTCGTACCATTCAGGGCATTATTAGTGGGGTAATTTATGAGATATTCTATAGGTTCCATAAGCGCCTGCAGAAAGTCATTAGTTTCTGACAGCGCTACTCGACCAGCGTTTGACCAAGGGAAAACAGGTTCTGGCAGGGTGTTTGGCCCGGGGTCATGGTGCAAAGGACCCTAGGGTAAAATTACTCCGAACCATCGCTTTAACCATCTTCTGAAGTGCTGCATCAGGATTATGAGGTAAAGAAGTATATGTGTGGTCATAACAGAGAGCATACCAATGTCCCCAACTTGTAACACACTGGATATGCATATGCTGTGTAACACACTGGATATGCATATGCTGCCAGTTGTGCTGTCTATCTACATAGAAGATTTTGTCTTGCTGCTTCAGACAAAATGTTCACCACAGTGAAACCAGAAAAAAAGAGACCAACATGTTTCTGTTTGATGTGAAGAAGTGAGCAAGTGTAGCCAGCAGGTACACGTGTTGTGCTGTGAGTACATTTCTCTCCTCCACTAACCCGGCAGACACTATAGCACCCATGGGTTTTAGCCTTCTTGCTGAACCCTCACGCCTGAATTTGTCAGTTTGAGTCTGGTGCTAGACTGTGACTTGTCTACACACTAGAGGTTACAACAGTGTGTATACTGAAAACGCAAGCATGGCAGATGAGCCAACAAGTTAGTAAAGACTTCCATCAGTAAACCATCCAACCTTAGCAGTTTTGCTGCACAGACCAAGGTTAGTTAACTGTCCTTGAGAAAGCGAGCAGTTTCTTATCAAGCCATGTGAAAGATATAGCTTGATTAAAGAAAGCATCATCTAATGAGCCTCTCGTTAAATTTCGCTACACTTCCCCTTGGATTTGATGCATTAAATAATAGCCCATTAAGATGGTTTCACATATGTGCGACATTATCATGCGGATTGCTTACTTTTATATGAAATTAGTGCGATGGGCAGAGAGGGAGGCAGCGGTATCATGTGGGACACTGCAGAGGAGCAACATCTGGCGAGGCTGCAGAGACAGGGCCGCAGCTGCTGAGGCGTCCCAGCTGTGTTCTGAGGGGGAGCATTCAAATGACACAGTGCGGAGAATAGAAGCTCTCAAGAAAATAACCTGTGCCAATTTTTCTCTCTCCCTCCCTCCATCCCTCCCTCTCTCTCTCTCTCTCTCTCTCTCTCTCTGTCTCTCCCCTCTCTCTGTGTATCACACTTTCAGTGAAATGAAGTAGCCTACTGTAGTGGTTAGTGAGCTGCAATTTAAAAAAGTAAGTTTCACTGTGACTCCTGCCCTGCCATACCTACAGTGTATATGACAAATGTCACAGGAAGTCCACAGTGCGACAACGGTGGGCTCTGTCAAGGCTCATTTCCTTTTCTTACCTCATTTCCACTCAACCTTTATTTAGCTCTCTCTTTGTAAACAGTCAGCGACTATCAACTCTTCATGGCACATCCCATACCATTTATTCTGATTCTAATTCTAAAGGGTAAGGGAGTCTACAGAGACAATATATCTATTTTTAAAAATCAATTCATCTTGATATCGATACTTTGTTTAATTTTGAACAATGTCGTGTTTGTCGTCACCATGTCTGTCGTATAGGTGTTTTCACAGCGCCACTTTCTGCTCCGCAAGAAATATGTGTGGTTGAGGGTGGTAGTGCTGTTATCTCATGCCATTACCATACATTCTACCTTGCCTATGTGAAGTACTGGTGCAAGGGCTACTACTGGAATCACTGCACTGTCTTGGTCAAAACAAATGAGGCTAAGAACAAGAAGGAGAAAATACAGATATCAGATGACCAACACAGCAGGACATTCAACATCACTATGAAGAATGTCAAAATGGAAGACGGTGGATGGTACTGGTGTGCAATTGAAAGGGTCAGCAAGCATGTCAAAGTTGGTGTGCTGGTAACAATAATTGCAGGTATGTGTGCTTTTTGTAATACAAATGACGCCATCAGATTTAAACCAGAAAAGTTTCACCATGTTGCAATATGTGTCATCAGTCCAACTTAATATGTTTTTTTTTTCCCTATTGCTTGTACAATCATACTGTATCTTCTGTCTCTGCCAGAATTTGTGTCAGATTGGCACAAAAAAGTGTTATTAATTATTACTAGTTGATCTTTTCATCTTAGATTGTGTGTCCACCCACACTGTTATGGGGGGGCAATGGGAATAAACATTGGAACCAAGTGACTGACAAGATGATGTTATTGTGTGATGGTGTGCAATCACGGCCAAAGAATAGTCAGACAACCATTATAAACCCACATTTTTTAAGAGAATGCAGTATAGGTATAGGTTTTGTTTACTCCTCTAGTGCTGATGTGTACAGTTATATTGATGCAGTAATGGTTATGATCATCCTTTGATTTTTCTCATATTAAGGTACACCATATCAGTCTCCAAAGACTTCAAAAACAACCCCAATACCTCCACAAGTCAAGGTAACCACAAGTTCTGTGCTGTCAACGACATTATGTTTACCATCTACGACGAATGAACAAACACAAACACTAAGCAGTCCGATAAATTTGTCAAGAACAACAGAAAGGTAATGAACAACATTTCTATATTTTCAATTATTAATGAATTGTTAATTATATTTTGAATGTATTATTTTGTCTCTCTGAATCAACAACTGGGGGTTTACAGGCGTTATAGTTTTTTTTTCTCTCTCTCTTCAGTACAACCTACAAACCTCCAGATTTGGTTTGGGGTGTGTGGAGCATCGGACGCTGGATTCTCTTCTTTGGCCTCACTCTCTACCTGTTTGGTTTTATGGCATACCATCACTTCAGAAAGAAAAGAAGGAAAATGCCAAGTTCACATATGACGCCTGATATGTCGAGTGATGGCTTTTCTTCTGGGTTGGTCACATCTCACCATCAGCCCAGTGTGGCACACAGCTTAGCAGAGAACTCACTGTACTGCCGCTACAGAGACAGGAGGAGGTCTTTAGAGTAAAACCTCTGAGGGTCACACCTTCATGTATGGAACCTTTTGTGGTACTGAACCCCACCACCCATCCTTATTACAGACGATGATATATTACATTCGACTTTCCATTTCAGAACAACTATAAGGGCTCTACGACTTTAATCCAAGCCTTTACTCTGAACTTTTTGTTACCTTTACTCTGAACTTTTTGTTATCTTTACATTGAACTTTTTGGTATCTGTGAATCAGCTTATTCTAACCCAATAAACATTTTCTATTTATTTTTCTGTGTCAAAATACTCAACAAATAAGGTATATCTAAAATACACACCACATTAACAACGGAAATATTATACCTATACAAATAAATCAGACAACTTTTGATTGAAAACCTCACTGCCATTTTGTGCACTGACAACTCCTTTCTATTGGCTTGACAGACATGAGAGCACTGACAACAACCCTATTTGTGGTTAAATATGCAGCCAGTGAAACTGCATGCTCTGGTGCAATTATGACAGCTCATGAATAATTAGCATGTCCAGGCCATGGAGAGACCACTACTGTAAGGATGACAAATTACCCTCGAAAGTGTGCAAAAATACTTTTTTTCTCACACACTGTTCTATTTCAAACTAATACAATGTATAATAATATCTCTGCATGTAGGATTGTATCAACAAGCAATTTCTCAAAGAGAAATATTGTAGAGACCTCTGCACTCAGTATGATGTCTCAGTGCAAACTGTATAAAGATAATAAAAGAAAATATTATGTGCACATTATCATTCACTAAATGTAACTGTTTATGAGGTGCCACATAATTCATACTTGGGCATACACACACAATATCATAACCTCACATACACACTATCATAATCTCGCATACACACTATCTCTCACATATACATCACTACTCAGACACAAATACTATTTGGGTAGGTCTATGTGAGAGTTATGACAGTGTGTATGACAGATTATGATAGTGTGTGTGTATGGCCAAGTGTGAATTATTTCCCAAGTGACCTCTTATAGTTGTGTTGTTTGTGGGTATATTTAATGGAAGGGGATTTTTAAGTAAACAATATAAGTCAACTCTTGCAAACACTTGTTGCGAGTTCTTCAATTTGAACTAATTCAAGGGGCCTATTTGACGATCAGAAACGCAGCGCATAGCGTATTCTTATCACAACGCAAAGTTTATTTCTATCTTACACTCTAATTTTTCGCCATGCACTTCTCTTTTATTAAAATATGTGCCCAGGGGTGTGGCAATTAACGACCTAAGGTGTGGTCTGGCGCATGATCTAAAAATAGCTATCTTACACTATCTAAAAAGCATTACGCCACTGACCAAGAAAAACCTGGTCTACAGCGAAAGGTGCATATGAAGCACAGCTGAAGATGCACTGTCACGAGATGTAAGCAACTTCTCTGCAGGATAAATGCCCTTAGGATTTTTATTCAGTCATTCGAACATTATTGGGGAAGTGTTGCTTTTTTCAGGTTATGTTTTCGATGGTAACCCATTGTCAGTCAATAGTGAAAGTAATTAACTGTGTATAACTGTTTTGTCATTGACTATGTTACCACGGTGAAGTTAGTTTCACTTTGCCTATGAGTTCAAATAATAGATGAGTGCAGATGTGTGTAAGCTATACTCTGCTAGGTTTTAGTAAAGCATGGAATACCTGTTCGATACGGTCTTGCGTGCAAACAGATTCCTTCAAATGCGCCACTGACTATCAAAATACCGATGCGCTGTTTGAAGTTGCGCTGCTTGCTGTTAAAGGGAATGACAGATGTCCTTCTCATTGGTTTAAAGGATGTTACGCCCAAAACACACCCATGACTGATTAGAGCAGCACAACAGAGTTTTTTGTACATTAAAATAATGTTTCCAAAATTGTTTCAGTGGTTCATCAACTCGTAACAGGGTGAACGACACTTCTGCATTTGCTTCACGACCCTCTATCGGCTATAACCGCACTATGCCAGATTGGGTAGCGGATCTGTAGTTCGATGGAATGAAACATAAGAAACTACAAATTTGACTTGCTTCTGATGTCGCAATCATACTTTCATAAAATCATGCAACATACTCTACCGTGTCTGTGGACATTGTTATTTGCAAAGCCGGTGCTGGATAAACGAATAGCGTGTGTGTGAGGAATAGTGCTTTAGTGTTGTTTTAAGAAACATAAGAACTGCCTTTTTGTGCCAAGCGCCCAACGTTTGATATCAAAACCACCCCAAATGTGGACTGGACAAACCCCTAAATGTATTTAAGCTATTTGCCAGTGACCATGTGTTTTAGATCGCCAAAATAGGGCCCAACAACTTGTACAGTAATGTAAATCTGGCAACTCAGTTCTTAAATGCTGTGTCAAGTCATTCTTAGACTACTGTATGTCCTTTTTTGCGCAGTGCATAGCTCTTCTTTGTCATTGAAAGGTGGTGTGTGGCAGATGTTCACGGCCCCATTGCATTGCCTGTGCCAATCCTGAGTCACATCCCAAACCTCCGAAGGGATGAATGCTGTTGTTGCCTGGTGTGCAGAACATAATAGTACATCATTGTAGTGCAGGGAAAAACTTGCTGAAGTAGCATTTTCTCTGAGGGTTTTTTTTCTGTTATGTTAACAGTTTGGTACATTGTAAATGGTACAAGATCTTCGAAATGCTTCATTTTGACGATTTAGAGGACAGCTTGGATTAGACTTTTGTCATTTCAAGATGAAGAGACACTTTGCACTCAGCATCTGTGTACAGGCCCCTTCCTCTGTGTACCCTTCAGTATGATGGAAGGAAATATATAAGAACCATCAGTGAGAGATTATAGTGCATGCTCTTTTCATTGTTCCTGTAAAGGCTTTGTCATTTCAGTCATATCAAACATGGCTAACTGGTTATTTAACCAGAAAACATTGTCGACCATTAAAGTAGGATACATTGTTGTGTGTAACGTCCAATTTCAGCAAAGTTTTACACAACAATCTCTCAAACCTTTGCATAGTTTTTTTGGGGGGGATTCAGACACATTGCATGCTGTATAATTTGTCAGCAACATGTTTTTTTTTGTGTTGCCGTTGTTGTAGTTATTTTTTCTCCAGTGTTGACAGTAGTACGTCATTCTCCCAAACCCAGAACTGGATAGCGCCCTGCAGGACCTCCCTGCAAGTGACCGCTATAGTGCCGAGATGAAAGGCCATGCTGAGAACCGATGCGATCAGGCAGACAGAATATGGTGATGAACTCAAATGAGCCGTGAACACTGGCTATGCCTGTTATCACGGAGAGGCACTGGTGGATGGTGAAGAGTACTATCAAATCAACTCTCTCACTTGCATTCACAATCACACACATAATACCTCTGCATGTTGTGTGTTGTTTAACACTGGCACTTGTATGTTAGAACGTTGTGAAATTCGGGACACAATTCACAGAGGAAGAGATAGTGAGGGAACTCAGTGATGTGATATTCTGAAACACAAATGTACGAGCCATTAATAAGATCGGCTTCAACAGCTCTATTAAAATAGCAGTACTAGCTGGCTATATTTTACAAGAGATATTATTGCAATTAGACATTTCACAGAGCTGAGGATGGAGAGGGCCACTGACTCTGTAGAGATCTTAGTGAGTTAGTGTATAGCCTCCACATTAGTGAGTTAGTGTATAGCCTCCACATGATCCCTGACTCCGTAGAGATCTTAGTGAGTTAGTGTATAGCCTCCACATGATCCCTGACTCTGTAGAGATCTTAGTGAGTTAGTGTATAGCCTCCACATGATCCCTGACTCCGTAGAGATCTTAGTGAGTTAGTGTATAGCCTCCACATGATCCCTGACTCTGTAGAGATCTTAGTGAGTTAGTGTATAGCCTCCACATGATCCCTGACTCTGTAGAGATCTTAGTGAGTTAGTGTATAGCCTCCACATGATCCCTGACTCTGTAGAGATCTTAGTGAGTTAGTGTATAGCCTCCACATGATCCCTGGTCCATCACAAAGAAGTAACACAGCCGTTACGCTTTCATGTGCCACTGCTTATTTCAGTCTTGCACCGCTGACTGCAAACCATGAACCTAGCTAGATTAATGATAGATGCAGGATACATCTTCATTCCAAAGAGTTGCAGCTTTCTTCAACAATCAACCATTCAAACTATAAGCAAACATTTGAGGGTGTCCTCATTTTGGCCTCATTTTGGAGGGTGTCTTCCTTTGTCTGTCTGGTCTGTTGGTGGCCAGTGCTCATCCTATTTCTGTTACTTTACAGATGAAGCCTCCCGTTCCTCTTTTAAACAAATTATGACTATCAGCTGGTCTGTTCAATGTATTTCTACACGGAACCACTTGCGCCAAGCAAAAAAAAAAAACACCCCTTTTATTCTCTCTAGCTGGATTGTGGTTGCAGCGTGGTTGGAGCTGAGCCTGAGACGTATATGATGGAGACAGTGTGGCTTCTGTGTCCTGCTAACATGGGCGCCAACATGAAAATCAACTTGCAATGGGGCTGTTCCACACATGCAACACAGGCATCAAGTGTAAGATAAGAATGAGCCTTGTGACACGCTTTGCACCACCAGGTGCACAACAGGGCCCTTAGTGTCACTCTGATAATGCTGTTAGCAGTATGTAAAAAGTTCATGTTGACATTTTTCCTGTCAGCACTCCAAGATATATAGCTGTATCAATATTTTGTTGAATTTTAGCTGTTGTGCTGTTGTTTCTCCTATTAGAGGAGTTCTGCTGAAAACACACATTTCCAGTGATGAGAGGCAGGCAGTGTTAGCCAGTGATGAGAGGCAGGCAGTGTTAGCCAGAGTTCCTAAATGTTTCAACTTCTACAGAACCCATGAGCTCCACAGTAGGCAATAATCTAATTCATTCAGATTTACCAGCATGGTAAAAAAAGGTGGAAGAAAGTGGTGATCCACAAACTGCGGTGGCCATAATTGTACCGTAATCAATTTGATGTATGTATAGCTTTGCTGGGCTAACGTTTTGTATGAAAGGAATTAAAGGTCTTTTCCTAAATAGACAAATGTCTCAAATATAAGCAGGCTGAGTTATTGAGAAACTAGGCATGAAAACAGATCCAACATCTGAAATAGGTTTGAAAATGGATCCATAAGATTTTTTGACAGTGGTTGTGCATGCACACAAAGGTCCACATATTGGGGGAAAGAAACACCAAATCCAGCCCCTGCTAAGCCAAAGATGTACAGTAATTAATATCATTATGACAACAATTTTACTAATTTTGATACTTGCACTGGGTTTGACAAAGAGCTACCCAATTTATTTGATCTTTAAACCAAAACATACACTGTTCTTTCACCATTGTGTGTTCTCTTTGATCATAATGATATGTTTTCCACATTATGTTTAAATATGCACCAAATATAGATATACAGTAACTTGGGTGACTTATAACATTAGACTTTTGTGGTTGTCACCAGTTTATGCTTTGACTTCCTGTTGGTCAGGCAGCAAAATCAGCAGGAACACTCTGAGGTTTCCTGTTAACCCTGAGAGACCTGCAGAAAGCTCACAGTGTGCATCACAAATAAAATAAAATAAAATAAAAAAAAGATAAAATAAAAATAAAATAAAAGGGTTACAGACACTGACCATGAGCATGTGCTTCTTAATGCTATTAGTGATCATCATGCTTCCATACATCTACTCTTTAGTTGAATCGTTATATAAATCTCCATCAATATTTAATTAAGCTAGATGACTTCACCCCTACTCAAAACACAAACACTGCAGTCATTTCAACACAACCTAAATGAAAGAATATATATGATTGCAGTTGTGAACACTGTTGCTTATCCCCCTTCAACAAGATGTGGGGTCCTTCAACATATATCTATTTAACATCGCTCTCGTGTTAATAATCCATGGCAGTAGGAAGAGCTCTGTTGCTTCAGCCAGTTCTTTATGAGAGACTCCCCCTGGTGTTCTTCCTCAAACCTATCACTGGTGTTGTCATGACGCAATCTATGACGAACGGCCCAGCAATTGACTATAATCAATATTCACCACACATTCAAATTGAGTTACAAATGCCCTTGTTGAAGAGAATTAGGCAATTAATCTTATTGTTTGTTTACCCTCGTGCTATTGACAGGTACTCATTTGACCAGACTTAATAACAGCAGTGCATTATAGTTGATTAATTGTTTAATTATAGACCTACAGTCAAACTGTTTTGTAAGGCTTTGCAATGTGTCTGACATATGGATATCCACAATTATATGGTGCAAACTATCAGAAGAATGCAAATCATTGTCATGTCTGCACAATCACTTAACTGTCCTGGCTAGTGGTTACATGGTTACACTGACAGTTTGGAATAGTGAATTGTGTAAGACTTATGACATGTGTATAGGTATTTTCTTAATGTGTGATCATTTCTGTGATGGTAGATATTTCAAATATTTCTGTAGCTCTGCTATCACAGCACTGAAACAGCTCTCATTAAAGTTTCCAATGACATACGCCTCAACACAGATTCAGGTAAAACATCAGTCCTAGTGCTACTGGACCTTAGTGCAGCATTTGACACTGTTGATCACAATATTTTACTACACAGACTAGAACACTGGGTTGGATTTACAGGCATAGTTATCAGCTGGCTAAAATCATATCTACAAGAAAGGAGCTTCTTTGTTGCCATCGGAAACTGTACCTCAACACCAACGTCCTTGACCTGTGGTGTTCCCCAGGGGTCGATCTTGGGGCCACTATTATTCAACCTCTATATGCTCCCACTTGGACAAATCATTCAAAATAATTTGATTTCATATCATAGCTATGCAGATGACACACAAATTTACTTAGCTCTATCACCAAACAACTATGGTCCTCTTGAATCTATGTGTCAGTGTATAGAACAAATCAACACCTGGATGTCTCAAAATTTTCTTCAGCTGAACAAAGAAAAAACTGAAGTAATTATATTTGGTAAAAATGAGGAAAGACTTAGGGTTGCCACTCTCCTTGACACAAAAGGGTTGAAGGCAAAGGATACTGTTAAAAACCTTGGTGTATTAATTGACAGTGATCTAAATTTCAACAGCCACATGAAAGCGATAACTAAATCAGCTTTTTACCACCTCAAAAATATTGTCAAACTCAGAGGGCTGATGTCAAAACATGACTTAGAAAAACTCATTCATGCATTTATCTCCAGCAGGGTTGATTACTGCAATGGACTGTTCACAGGCCTTCCTAAAAAGACTATTAAACAGCTTCAGGTGATACAAAATGCAGCAGCTAGGACTCTAACAAAAACTAAAAGAACTGACCACATTACTCCAATTCTTAAGTCCTTGCACTGGCTTCCAGTAAGTCACAGAATTGACTTTAAAGCACTATTGCTTGTTTATAAATCAGTAAATGGAGCAGGACCTAAATACTTGTCAGACATGCTTCAGCAGTACACACCTTCTCGTCCTCTCAGGTCCCAGGTGAAAAACCTGCTAGTAAAACCTACAGTTAGAACTAAACATGGTGAAGCAGCTTTTAGCTGCTATGCGGCTCAGCTGTGGAACCAACTTTCGGATGACATTAAAAAGGCCCCAACTGTAGCCAGTTTTAAATCTAGACTTAAGACCAAACTGTTCTCAGACGCTTTCTGCTAACTGTGCCGAGTTACAAATTCTGAATCTGCCTCGATAATTATTCTACTTTGTCTTTTATTACTTTTTTTACTACTTTTGCCTTTGTTTTTGCTTACTAATTATTCTTTATTTTTAAATGATTTTACCTTGTGTTTTATGTTTTCTTTTTATTATGATCTTTACCTTTTAACTATTCTTTGACTATATTGCCCTTCTATGCTTTTATTTGTTATTATCGTTTGGTTTTGTTTATGTAAAGCACATTGAATGACCTCTGTGTATGAAATGTGCTATATAAATAAACTTGACTTGACTTGACTTGACTGCTAGTAGAACAAGGGGCCAAAATCTTCAAGGTCATGCATTTACTCCCCAGGGAGTACACTCTGACAGCAAAAAAAAAAAATGATATACACATATACACTGTCAGCAACAAAAACGTGTTCCTAAATGTAAATCTATACCATGGTCACAGGTGACAAAGCTATATATGATAGTGTGAGTGTGTCAGTAATCACGTCGTGTGAGGGATGACTTTGAAAGACTGGGGATACTCTCCTCTCAATATTTTGTATTAGGATTCGTTCCTGGCAGTGGATGATCTTTTTGACATTGCCTTTCCGCAATACCCAAACCTCCACTTCACCAGCGGTTCTGTGGTCCCCTTCCCCCCTTTGCTTACCGTAGACCTCCAGGGCATGATGGATGAAAACAATCCTAGCATACCATCAGTCAGCACTGCCTCAGGACCCGGGCAAATGAAAGCATAATCTGGGGTTGGTGGTAGGGGACAGGGGTTATTTATCTGTCTATTTGTCCAGCATATACACTGTTTAACAAGTCCTATTTCAGTGACACTGCAGAATATTCAGCATCCATATAAGACATTTCAGTAGTAAGATTTCAATATAGTCCTGTACCCTGAACTGGACTATAACAATAGTCAACTCAACAATGACTATCGAACGCTCCGTAAGCAACGTCAGATCAATGAGCCGCTTGAAATATGTCATATTGTTCCAAAAATTATAATAGATCTCATAGCAAATGACTGCAGCACTCTTGCTGAGATTGCGTCCTTGTAGAGGAGCACTGTTCATAGGGGAGGTGACTTGTGTTTTGCTTATAGTGCAATGCCGTATGAGAAGTTTACCACCGAAAATAACTGACAGCGGTAGAACACCCCAAGAGCTGTGTCACCTGGAGTCTCACTACACTAAACGAGATGATGGATGATGGTGCCCGCAATGCACAATCCTGCCCGTGGTGGGCTGCGGCATGCACACGCGCGCACGGCTGCTCCTCGTGGGGCGAAACCAATCTTGGAATCGGATGCCAAGCACACACAGAACCTGGCCCCTCCAAAAACCTTAGCTGCACTCTGTGTGAGGTGACAAATCACCGCCACTATTCATCTACAATCTCTGGGGATGTGTTGGTGCATTAATGCTCACACCGTCTTCAGCAAAATGCTGATCTTATACCTTAACATTGGGATGTGTAAAAATTGATCGTGATTGCACCAAATCGATATATGTTATCATCCTTCAGAGATGTTAGTTATGAGTTATTCATGAATCAGTGTCTGAATCTGTGTAAATAATCAATCTCATGGTCTAAAGGGTAAACGACTTTCAGTGTGTAAATTACAGGATCAAATAGATGTTGTCTGGAGACTCCACTGACACACTGTGTGTTCCCATGCATAGAGAAGGAAATTGTTGTGTACAACTACAGCCCGTCTAGAGCTTTCCCTACGCTTTGTGTGAGAACATTTATATAATGCCCTAAAAGCATGTCATGTGTTTTTGCAAGCCTCAGGGACATTGAGGGTACATTTTCTCAGGCCCCTCGTCTCTTTCTTTGTCAGCTTCTCCACCCTCTGATGGACAGACATGGGTTTAAAATGTCCCTCAGCAGCTCTGAGGATGGGATAAAAGCTCCCAGGGCATTACCAGAGGGGCTCTTCCATGTCAGAGAGAAGAGACAGTTTACCCCCCCCCCCCCCCCCCCCCCACAGATCACACAACATAATTGCCTCTCTCTTCTGGCTTCATTCTCCATCAGTGCTGCAAGGAACAGAAGATCCTAGTCTGTTTACTAACCATTTTTTTTTTTATCTAAGTTCATTTTTTTTATATATATATATTTTTTAAAGTTCCATACTGCTGTTTCTATCAATTCTAGTCTGAAAGGTGGTGAAAGACAAATGAAACAAGTTGAAAATTCTGCAGCAAAAGTGTAAAATTATAGGTGTGGAACAGTGGAAATGAGAAAGTGTTGTATGGTTGCCTCGCCTCCTTTCAAAACAGTCCTACTGTGAGATGCTGTGACCTACTGTGACACCCTCTGGCTACCTAGTCATCTTAGGGATACAAGTACAATGAGTGAAGCCAGTGAGTGAGACAAGATGTGTGTCACTGATCCAATGGCCCAAATGCTGGCATGCTTACTGTACTAGGTCAGTTCAGGTCAGTCAGGACAGGGTCTTTCTGCCATCAGCCAAAATTATTTTTTCATGACCTGCACTGCGTGGGAGCTGCCTCACAATTCTCAGTTGCAAGGAAATCACTGTTAAAAGCAGTAAACACAAAACATGAGTCTTTTAAAGAAATACAATTTTAAATTAAGGACAACATCTGCGGGCTGTGGGATTGCAACAAACACAAATAAATAGACAGATACTTGTTTGACAGATCCCCCCCCCCCATTAAGATTTCCACTGCTGTACCTTTCTTGTGTGAATGGGAACAAACAAGTGTAGTGAGTTTGTCTCTCTCACTTTCCTCATCAGGCGCAAACACAGACAGCTTAGCGTAAGAAGATGATATCTGAAAACAAACAGTTTGCTGTTTAGGCAAGTACAGTAGTTCAATACTCATACACATTCTCATTTTGCAGAATAAAGCTTTCATATCTCTTTACACCTAAGCATGTCTGTCAACAAAGTAAAAACGAAAAACAACGAAAAAATATATATAGAGTATATATACATAGTATACATACATGTGTTGAAGTGTTCCTGCTTGTACATCCACTTTATAAAGTTCAGTTCATTTTCTTTCAGCAGAAAGAAAAAATATGCATTTGTACATTTTGGTAACTATTTTTCCTGCTAGGGCAGGACCAGTGGTAGCGTAATAGCCCGAGCAGTCGGGCCAGATTCGATTCCTGAGCCCACTGTTGCAAGTCACTTTGGATGGAAGTGTCTGCTAAATATCACTTTTACTGTTGAAAACAACTTTGCGCCTAAATATAAAATGTTTATTGAATGCTCTGAGGAGTATGTATGCTCTGAGGAGAATACAAACCTTCTCTGTCATTCTGTGGTATATCATATCTGTTTTTAGAAAAACCAAGCCAGTTCCATATCTCTCTCTCTCTCTCTCTCTTTCTCTCTCTCACTCTCTCTCTCTCTCACACACACACACATACACACACACACACACACACATTGCCCATAACATCCTGGAGTTTGTTTACAGATCACTTTCGTCAGCATAATCAGCAGCAGAGTGTCAATTTGATGCCAAGGACATCAGACGCATTCCATGAGCTGTGCACTGATGGTCATACTGGCATTGCATATGAAACCAGACACACTCTCTAAACATTCCAGGAAATCGATTAATGACATCATTCATAATTGAAGAGTATTGATCCACAGAAGCAGCAATCTTAATTGGTCGTGGAAAACAGAGAGGGGTTTTAGAATGTCACAGAATTTGCAGTTTTATCACCATAATGTATAAAGCAGACTATACTGATTGCTTTACTGCCATCATTCCACATACATGTGCCATGGCTACCTCTATTACTGGTGGCTTTTCTTTCCAGTTTTTCCAATACCAGAGCATAACCATTTACAGAAAATGTTCTGTTTTAATCAGTTTTGCATTTTATGTTCCTGAATCAGTTTTGCATTTTATGCTCCTGAATGGATCATTAAAGCCTGGCTGCTTTAATTTCCGTCTTAAGCTTTTTTTTTTACTAACCTCTGTGAAGCAATCAAGTTTATCTTATTTTTTTCAAACACCCAGCACAAGTTCAGGAAGAAAAAAAAGAATGAGACTACTCATCTGCGTGAAGCAGTGAAAGTTAAAAAGCGACCTGAGCCACTGGTTCTTGTGAGATACCAACATCTCTTTTTGCACCCCTCTTTTCAAAAGAATTCAAACGCACATATTGATCTCACGAAGAAATCACTTCAGCCGTCACAACTCAAATGCAGGGCTTGTTTTCATGCCCCCCCCTTGTGCGTTTAAGAAGTGCTCTTACAGAGATTACTTTCATTCGTCGAACAACAAAAGATTTCACAGAGCGCTGCTGCACAGAGACACATTAGGGCTTTTTTTAGGAAAGAAAACGAAAAAAACTGATGTGATTGTGATTAAAGGGCAAGAGGCAAGGTGTTATCAAAAATATTTAACATATCACAAACATGCACACTTTTAAAAGTTTTTCGATTATAAAAAAGAAATCGTACATAACAAGTAAAGCACATTTTAAAGGCAGGTCAAGAGAAAAATTGTTACGAGTCTGATGATTTACTGATACAACCAGACTTGCACACCAAAAATGAAAAGAAGGAAAAAAGAGAAAATAAATCTGAGCATGAGGGTAAATACCTCAGTTCTAACAGACCATATACAGTGTTGGATATATTATCAGTTGTTACCAGACTTGTTTTTTTGATGAATTATTCGCTATTTAACCCCAATTGTAGTGAAACCAAAAGTAAGGTGGTTTGGTTTAAAATTAGATACCTATAAGGCATGATTAAATCTTGCTTGTGTTGTGAAAGCTTTTCATATGGTGGTTAATCAAAGTTAAAGCTGCAGTAGGCAAGATTTGTTTGATCATATTCACTGAAACCGACACTATGCTCTGACAGAACAACATAAATCAGCCGGTTTTAGAAAAAAACCCGCACTTCTACCTCCACCTAGAGCCTGTTATTTGTTTTGCAAAATTCCACAGCTCCCGGTTCTTCTGGTCCAATCAGAGCAGGGCTGTGTGAGATCTGACTGTCAATCACAGTCTGGTGCAGTCTGGTGCGCACTGACGAGCACAAACTCGATGAGAGGATGCTCAGTGGTAGTGGGGGAGGGCCATGAAAAATTTGGCTAAGTCCCCTCAAACTGTCAGACTTGCCTACTGCAGCTTTAATTAATGTATTGCCCACTGATGCTTTAGTTGGAAAATGGAAGATAAACCTAATCAGCATTCTCCAAAAGCACTCTGTTCAGTAAGAATTATTGTGGAAATGTCAACAGCCAGCTTCATGATCAACTTCATTCAGTGAGGTTAATTTTTTTCAAGTTTCTCATGAAGAAAACATGTCACTTGTCACATGGTGAGCCATATCATGTTTTAAATTAATCCAAGCAATATGTGTGGCGAGTATATTATTAGCATGATAATTAAAAACCAATCTGTTCATTATGTTTAGTTGAGATGTCTCAAAAATAGCTTTCAAAAAGGGTGGATATAACTGTTATTGGACCCAGTGCAATCTGCATACGACCTTCAATCTAGCTGTGGTGGAAGGTTCACTCTGTTTATCAGGGAGAGATCTATAGATAAACCAAATGCCGCGCAGGCACCAGTTAATTATCATTCTCATTAGTCGCGAGTGCATAATTAAGACAAAAATGTCATACTTTTATGTTTTTTGGAATTTAATGTTTAAACACATCAGAATACAGTAATGGCAGTAATGCATATGTAATGTTTAAACACATCAGAATACAGTAATGGCTGTGATGCATATGTAATTGTAACCCTCATGAAATTAGGGCTACTAATCTAGATGCAATTACATGTATCTTCCTATGGAGGGCGCTCTATGTGTCAGAAGACTAGAGCGTCCTACTAGCAAACATTCTCTCTCTCTACCAGCGACATATTTCCTGTGAACGTGCACCTGAAAGAGCTCCCAGATTAGAAGATAAATAATAACGAAATACTTTTGAAAAGTTAATACTTTACATCTAGTTATATCCATAAGATATTAGTCTACCTCAAACTCAACTTTGAATAAGAAAGAAAAGTGATTCTGTCGAGTTTATAGCAAATTGGAACTCCGGTGAGTAAGGCACGTTTTGCTAGTTTCTCACTAGCATTCTAGGAAAGGATGTAATTCATAAAAACCAATCGGAGTATGAGTGAGACGATGCTCAATGTTTGTATGAAACCTTGGTATGCCATATCATAGTTAAATAGAATGTTTAATCTCTGACGAGAATCTTGATGTTTCCTGCCACTTTGGTACAAGCCGTGTCATTGTGCTCAATGTTAAAACCTAGCTAACGCCCTAACTAGCTGGCGCAGCATGGTAGCCTGGTCAACCGAGCCGTTAGTAGCGCTTTGAACCATGCGAGATGCGTGGCGCTTAACTTGTTTACATTTTAGCATTCAGTTTTGTTGTAATAACGAATGCTAATGAGTTATAATACAGATACATTAGAAATGCATAGCTTTTGAGTTTCACATGTATATTTTGAATAAGTTAGTTGTAATATTTAATTCATAGTCATGTTACAATGCAATATGTTAAAATAGTCCTTGAAAAGGTTAAAAAGGAAAATGTTTTAGTAAATGGAAGTAAAATAGATAAGCACACTGCTTAATGATGTTAAAAACATTATTGTTGTTTCATTTATGCAATTCGTTGAATTGTACTGAAAGTACATGCTTATAAGTAATGTAATTGCTTATATTTCATTTGTATAGTTTATTGTGATGTAAGTAATTCATCTCAATGTAATCTTAAGTGCATCCTTAGTTATTGGTTACACATTAGAAGATGTTCTAAAAGAAAGAAAGAAGTTAATGAGGTCTCATGTTGAAGAATAGAAATAGAACAGAATTCTTATTATTCTGCACTTTGTGTAGATTGGTTTTTTGAACGACCAGATCAGATTTGGATCCCAGTGGCGAGCCAGCCAGGAGGGGTTTTGAGCTCATTTTTAGTGAAACGTTGAACATTTTGACGCTTTTATTGCATCCTATTTGTGAATACTGCTATTACATACTTTTTTTGCATTTTTTTGTGGTGATAGCATAAAGTATGGATGTAATTCGGTCAGAAAATGTGAAGGTACCTAATTCACTCTTAGTGAGTGGTTTAACTGGTGGTGAAGAGGATAATGAAGTAATGGAGTACTTAGGAACAGTTGGTTCTGTTCAAAGAATAATTAAAGTAACTAGCGATGAATCCCAGTTTAAAGACACTGCCATCGTAGAATTCACATCAGGAGAAACCATTCAGTTTCTTCACGAAGCTTTGCCCTGCAAAAGACCTAGCAGTAACCCAGATGTTATCCATCAAATTCAGCTTCTCTCTGAGTTATATGTAGCTGATAAAAGTTCTAGCTTAACACAGTCTTACTTAGCTGAGCTACAAGATGTTGCTAAACTAAGCGGAACAAACTTTGAGAAACTTTTGCTAGATGAGCTGGCTAAAATACAGGGAGCTACTAAAAGTAATCCCACAACCGAACTACCCACAACCCCACCGCCCACTAACAATACAGCCCAAGCCAACCCACTAGCTCCTGAAACTCAATCTCCTACTCAAATAGTCCCTGACCTACCCTACTTACCTGAGCGTGATTCTCTCCCAGTCACTGTTAGTGCTCCGACATCAGCCCTACATAGGCAACGGACTCTCAACTTAACTCCTGAACAGCTTACCACTCCTGAAGTCCAGAAAGTAGTGGTTGAGCATGTCATTAAGAACAGCAACTTGTCCTCCCAATATCATGATCGTGTCAAACTTAGGCCTTTCTCAGGAAAAATCCCTTGCCCAGGTTCTGAGTCTGACTATGATACATGGCGCAACAATGTCGAGTTTCTTCTCGCAGATGTCACTGCGTCTGACAAACACACAGTTCGGAAGATGGTTGAGAGCCTTCTTCCACCTGCTGCCCACATTGTGAAGCACCTTGGGCCAAAAGCATCTCCTCATGACTACCTTAGCCTTCTCGACTCAGCATACGACACTGTTGATGATGGAGACGAGCTTTTTGCAAGGTTCTTGAGCACTAACCAGAACTCAGGTGAGAAACCCTCCAGCTATTTGCAGCGATTGCAGACAGCCTTGAGCAAAGTAGTGAAAAGAGGCGGCATTGCTGCTAGTGAGTTAGAGCGCCAGCTACTTAAGCAGTTCTGTAGAGGGTGCTGGAACAATGCCTTAATTACTAGTCTTCAGCTTGAACAGAAAAAACTGAATCCACCCTCATTCTCTGAGCTTCTTCTTTTGCTGCGTACTGAAGAGGACCGGCAAGCTGCTAAGTCCAGCCGGATGAAACAACACTTGGGCTTCCCTAAAGCCAGAGCTCAAGCAAACGTCCACACAGTTCAGGATTATGACACAGACACAGACACAGCAACCTTTGCAGATAGTGCATCTTCCACTGAGATGCATAAACTTGAAAAGCAAATTGCAAAGTTACAAACTCAAATGGCTTCACTGAAAGCATCCATGAATAGCTCACGCCAGGCTACTGATAAGCAAAATAAGAAACTAAAGACCAAAACCAAAGTCTCCACTCAGGAAAACTTCTCAGTAGAGACAATACTCACAAAGAGACCCCGCCCGGGGTATTGCTTCAAGTGCGGTGAGGACGGTCACATCGTACCATCCTGCAGCAATGAGCCGAATCCTGAATTAGTGGAAAAGAAACGTAGAGAGTTGAAACAAAAGCAACAGGCTTGGGACGAGCAAAATGAGCAGCATTTAAACTGAACTCAGTTCCTGAGGCGGGACTATCAGGGACTGAAAGTAAGCATAAATGTCCCAAAACAAAACGTCAAACTAAAGCATCCATTCAGTCACACAGAACAGAGAATCAGCACCAATTTCCTAAAGGGCTTATTGGACAGAAATGTACAGCTAATATCATGGTGTCAGGAGTGAATTGCAATTGTCTCCTTGACACCGGGTCTCAAGTGACCACCGTTTCTGCTTCTTTTTATGAGAGCAATTTATCAGAGCACCCTATCCAGCCACTTGACGGTCTGAATGTTGAAGGCGCTAATGGCCAAAATGTTCCATACTTGGGCTACGTGCCTATCCGCCTGAAGTTTCCGAAGAACTTTGTTGAAAATGAACCTGAGGTCTCTACTTTAGCATTAGTAATCCCCGACTTGCGCAGTAGCAACAACTTACCTGTACTGATTGGAACAAATGCTCTTGATGTCCTTTACAATGAACACTGTCACGGCAGAAGGCCAAATGACTTGTCATCTGTCCATGGCTATAGAAAAATTCTTCGCACACTCCAGCTTCGGAAAGAAGTGAACTCAACAGGGAGAATTGGGTTGATGACTCTTCAAGGCAAGGTGCAAAAAGTAATACCTGCTCAAGAGAGAATCCTACTTGAAGGATACGTCAAAGCTAACAGCAGTAGCGAGTATGCCGTGATTGAACAGCCGACAACATCTGCCTTACCTGGGGGAATCCTTGTAGAGTGCTGTCTTGTTGCGTTGCTCAAGCAGAACCCTCACAAGCTACAGGTGTGGATTAGAAATGAAGCCGACCATGACATAACACTCCCTTCACACTGTGTCTTTGCTGAACTCCATACTCCTGAGGCGATATATGACAACTTACCTGCTTCGAACAAAAATGTTGCCAGTGTGAAATGTTGTGCTGTCACTTCTCAGCCAGTCAGTGAACCTAACCAGTCTGAGCTGAAGTTTGATTTTGGTGATTCACCTCTTCCGAAAGAATGGAAAGTCAGAATAACACAGAGTCTAAAGTCTTATACCGATGTTTTTGCCCAACATGATCTCGACTTTGGGCATGCATCTAAAGTACGACATCATATAAACCTAAAAGACGAGACACCTTTCAAACAGAAGTCCCGACCCATCCACCCCAATGATTATGAAGCCGTAAGGAAGCATCTGCAAACCCTTCTTGATGCAGGAGTGATTCGCGAATCAGAGTCTCCTTACTCCTCCCCAATCGTTGTTGTTCGGAAAAAGAATGGAGACGTCCGTCTTTGTATTGATTATAGGAAACTAAATGCACTGACAATCCGCGATGCATACGCACTTCCCAACCTTGAAGAAGCCTTTTCTTCCCTTGCCGGATCCAAGTGGTTTTCGGTAATGGATCTCAAGTCTGGGTATTACCAGATTGAGATGGAGGAACGGGATAAGGCTAAGACTGCTTTTGTGTGTCCCTTAGGGTTCTACGAATTCAATCGCATGCCCCAAGGTGTCACCAATGCTCCTAGTACCTTTCAAAGGTTAATGGAGAGATGTATGGGCAGTCTTAATTTGAAAGAAGTACTAGTGTTTCTAGATGATGTAATAGTGTTCTCCAGCACACTAGAAGAACACGAAGCTAGGCTTTTACGTGTTCTTCAGCAGTTGAGAGAATATGGCTTGAAACTTTCTCCTTCAAAATGTCATTTCTTCCAAAGCTCAGTGAGCTATTTAGGACATATAGTTTCCAGTAATGGAGTAGCAACCAATCCCGAGAAGGTCAGTGCTCTCCGCACCTGGCCTAGGCCTCAAACTCTCAAAGAGCTCAAATCATTTTTAGGCTTCGCAGGATATTATCGCCGGTTTGTAAGGGATTATTCTAAAATAGTCAAACCTTTGAATGACCTCACCAAGGGCTACCCTCCCTACACGAAGGGTAAAAGAGCAACACCCTGCACTGAGGGATACTTCAGTGTCAAGGAGCCTTTTGCAAATCGGTGGACACCTGCTTGCCAGAGAGCTTTTGAAACGGTCATAGAGAAACTCACATCATCGCCTGTACTTGGATTTGCCAATCCGAAACTTCCATATATTCTACACACAGATGCAAGCACGTATGGTTTAGGGGCAGCTCTTTACCAGGAACAGGATGGTGACATGCGAGTTATCGCCTATGCGAGCAGAGGGCTTTCGCCCAGTGAGAAGCGGTATCCTGCCCACAAATTGGAATTTCTTGCTTTAAAGTGGTCTGTTGTGGAAAAATTCCAAGACTATCTATATGGAAACACATTCACAGTCGTAACGGATAACAATCCATTGACATACATTCTGAAGTCGGCTAAACTTGACGCTGCCAGTTACCGCTGGTTGGCTGCACTTTCCACATTCAATTTTAATATCAAGTATCGTGCTGGAAAATGCAACCAAGACGCTGATGGCCTTTCCAGACGGCCACATGACACCCTGGAAGACGACCATGTTTCTCTTGAGGAAAAGGAGCGAATGAAACTGTTTGCTTCTCATCACCTCTCTTCATCTCCTGACCATCAACATTTAGCAGCTGACACAGTTCATGCCTTGTATCACCGCCATCTCTTGAGTGAGGCTGATGACTGCTTACCTTCCATCACCTTGGTAGAATCCCTGGCTCTTCATGCGGACGCGGTTCCAGATGAATATGAAGATGCCGGAGCACTAGGTTGTCCTACCATACCCACCTACAGTGAGGAAGAGCTCCAATATCATCAGCGCTCTGATCCAGTCATTGGTCCTGTCGTCGAGCTGTTAGAGACCGGAGATGAAGCAAACCCCAACCTCAAGTCTGATTCTTTAGAGCTCAAGTTAGTGCTCAAGGAGTGGAAACGACTAGAGTTGAGAAATGGTCTTCTTTACAGAACCCGCCAATATGATAATGACATCACTTACCAGTTTGTGGTTCCTACGTCCCTGAGGTCCACCATCCTCAAGTGCCTCCACGATGATATGGCACACATGGGTCTGGAGAGAACTACAGACTTAGTCCGGTCAAGATTCTATTGGCCTAAGATGGCCGTAGATGTTGAGAACAAGATAAAGACATGCGGACGCTGTGTTCGTAGGAAAACGCCTCCTGAAAAGTCAGCACCTCTCGTGAATATCCAAACAACCCGTCCCATGGAACTCGTATGCATGGATTATCTGTCTTTAGAGCCTGATAGTCACAATACAAAAGACATCTTGGTTATTACAGATCATTTTACTAAGTATGCGGTTGCCATACCTACAAAGGATCAGAAGGCTACAACAGTTGCAAAGTCACTTTGGGAGCAGTATTTGGTACATTACGGGTTCCCAGAGCGCCTACTTAGTGATCAGGGTAGAGACTTTGAGTCTCAACTCATAAAAGAGCTCTGTGCCCTTGCCGGTATCACCAAAGTACGCACCAGTCCCTATCACCCGAGGGGGAACCCAGTAGAACGGTTTAACCGAACTCTTCTTGGTATGTTAGGAACCCTGAGTGACAAGAAGAAAATTCACTGGCGTGACTATGTGAAACCCCTAACCCATGCATATAACTGCACCAAAAATGAGGTCACCGGGTTTAGCCCATACGAGTTGATGTTTGGGCGCCAGCCTAGACTCCCAGTGGATATTGCATTCTGCTTACCTGTTAAGAATGGTGCTCCTAGGTCTCACTCCCAGTATGTGAGAAACCTGAAAGCACGGCTCGAAGAAAGCTACCAGATTGCCAAAAGGAATTCACAAAAGGTTGCTGAACGAAATAAACGACGCTTTGACAAGACAGTAAGAGAGTCAACACTAGCGGAAGGTGACCAAGTGCTTGTGAGAAACATACGGCTGCGAAACAAGCACAAGCTCGCGGATAAATGGGAATCCAGTGTTTACAAAGTTCTGAAACAGATGGGAGACCTACCTGTGTACATGGTACAGCCCATAGATGAAGATGGTCCCGTCAGAACCCTACATAGGGATCTCCTACTCCCTTGCGGTGACTTATCTGAACCAGAGGAACCTGAACAGGACAAGCCAAAAGAAAAACGACCAAGAACCAGGCGTAGTCAACCTCAGCACCTCGAGGAGAACTCTGACTCCGACGATGACTTACCGTACTGTTCCGTCCAGCCATCTGTCGCTCCTGAGGAAAGGTTCATCCAAGTGTGTGAAATCCCAAGAACACTCCAAACGCCTGTGACACCAGCCATGCCGTTGACCTCCCAGCTTCAGGATGAACCTAATGCAGACCATTCCGCGTTGCCTGCAGAACCTGCTGGAACACCTCCTGTGGTAGATGAATCAGTGGAACCAGAGGTTATGATTGACCAACCCCATACTGACATGGATAGAACGTTACCTCATGTGACAAATGAAGCTCCAGCTGCGGTTGTTGGTGACAAAGATACATCTTCTGTTAACCCAGAGAGTCCTGAAAAAGAAGCTGAGACTGAAGTTCAAAATAGTGACTCAGATAACTCAATAACACATATAGAAACTGATACATGCAAAGAAAGTGAAAATGTTACACATACAGAAACACATGACCCTACACGTAAATCTGAGAGATCACGCCGACCACCTGGTCGTTTCAGCTACCCGGAGTTAGGTAAACCCTTAATCTCCTTTGCAAAGAGTCTCTTAGAAAGCTTTAATCTAACACTTGACACCCTTACTGATTATGATGTTTCCCCTATTAGTGTCGTTTAGACTGACAATAGGTCAAGCATGAGAGGACCCATGCAGAGTCAAGGGGGGAGGGTGTAACCCTCATGAAATTAGGGCTACTAATCTAGATGCAATTACATGTATCTTCCTATGGAGGGCGCTCTATGTGTCAGAAGACTAGAGCGTCCTACTAGCAAACATTCTCTCTCTCTACCAGCGACATATTTCCTGTGAACGTGCACCTGAAAGAGCTCCCAGATTAGAAGATAAATAATAACGAAATACTTTTGAAAAGTTAATACTTTACATCTAGTTATATCCATAAGATATTAGTCTACCTCAAACTCAACTTTGAATAAGAAAGAAAAGTGATTCTGTCGAGTTTATAGCAAATTGGAACTCCGGTGAGTAAGGCACGTTTTGCTAGTTTCTCACTAGCATTCTAGGAAAGGATGTAATTCATAAAAACCAATCGGAGTATGAGTGAGACGATGCTCAATGTTTGTATGAAACCTTGGTATGCCATATCATAGTTAAATAGAATGTTTAATCTCTGACGAGAATCTTGATGTTTCCTGCCACTTTGGTACAAGCCGTGTCATTGTGCTCAATGTTAAAACCTAGCTAACGCCCTAACTAGCTGGCGCAGCATGGTAGCCTGGTCAACCGAGCCGTTAGTAGCGCTTTGAACCATGCGAGATGCGTGGCGCTTAACTTGTTTACATTTTAGCATTCAGTTTTGTTGTAATAACGAATGCTAATGAGTTATAATACAGATACATTAGAAATGCATAGCTTTTGAGTTTCACATGTATATTTTGAATAAGTTAGTTGTAATATTTAATTCATAGTCATGTTACAATGCAATATGTTAAAATAGTCCTTGAAAAGGTTAAAAAGGAAAATGTTTTAGTAAATGGAAGTAAAATAGATAAGCACACTGCTTAATGATGTTAAAAACATTATTGTTGTTTCATTTATGCAATTCGTTGAATTGTACTGAAAGTACATGCTTATAAGTAATGTAATTGCTTATATTTCATTTGTATAGTTTATTGTGATGTAAGTAATTCATCTCAATGTAATCTTAAGTGCATCCTTAGTTATTGGTTACACATTAGAAGATGTTCTAAAAGAAAGAAAGAAGTTAATGAGGTCTCATGTTGAAGAATAGAAATAGAACAGAATTCTTATTATTCTGCACTTTGTGTAGATTGGTTTTTTGAACGACCAGATCAGATTTGGATCCCAGATGGCGAGCCCAGCCCAGTGAGACTGAGAACGATCGTGGAAGCGGTGTGGCCAACCGTACGATTTGTCTCAGAGAAACCCAAGATTTGTTCATTCGTTCATCGAACACCAGATAAGATTTTCCACACTGTTGACTCAACACAGTAGTCATATCCGCACACATTCAAGGAACTGAACTTTAGGAATCAATACACTTTTCATACAGGAACCGATATACACTTTTCATACAGGAACTGATACACACTTTTCATACAGGAATTGAACTTTCTTGAATCAGTACATACTGGAATAAGGGGCTTGAATTCTATATTTCCTTTGATTTTCATATTTTATTTGTTTGAAGAGCTCTTCCTTATCATTTCATTTATATTTTGCCCATTCAATGCTGTGTAACCACACTGCTGTTTGGAGGCAATAAAACTGTCAATTGTTCAACTTATTAATTCCTCTTGTGAGTTAGTCCATTTAAGCATACCCCTCTCCCGAGCCTAGGTTGATGTTTAGTGCTTGAATTACTGGTCCAGGTCTACGAGCGCTACATAATGTTTAAACACATCAGAATACAGTAATGGCTGTGATGCATATTTACAGTTTAAACACATCAGAATACAGTAATGGCTGTGATGCATATGTAATGTTTAAACACATCAGAATACAGTAATGCTGTGATGCATATTTACAGTTTAAACACATCAGAATACAGTAATGGCTGTGATGCATATTTACAGTATATTGTGCTCCTCTATTGTGCTGGCCCCCTCTTTGGTACCATACCGGAGTAATATGGATCTACTGAGGGCTATTTGAACTGGCAATGGAAGATCCCAACAATGCATAGCCCTTAATGCACTGACATTCTACAGTGACCTGAACAACCCAATATGGCACTTACAATTCAGAATTGATAGAGGAAGTGGGTAATTCACAGAGGTGGGACCAAGTCACTGTTTGGCAAGTCACAAGTAAGTCCCAAGTCTTAGCAGTCAAGTCCAAGTCAAGTCCCAAGTAAATACAGAGAAGGGCAAGTCAAGTCCAAGTCCAAGTCACATCAAAGCCAAGTCGAGTCCAAGTCCAAGTCCCAATCTTTTTCAAGTCCTGAACAAGTCATCAGGTACTCTTCACTTAATAATGCCATTATTAGACTACCGATCATAATTTTAACACATCAATCTAATCTACAGTATTTTCTTTATAAAAACATATTAAAATATGTTCAATGGTTCTGTCTTGAAAGCTTTTACGATATATGCATGCGCATACCTGTGAAATATACGCATGAGCATACCTGAGTAATCTGTACAAAACGCATAGCTACAAGACACTCGGCACAGCAGCAAATATATATAATGTTTTTCCAAATTGCTGCGTCCACTGTAAGGATGAGTAATAATTTGACTGATGGCTTTTCACTGTGCTAGGCCACAGATTTGCCTGCTAAATGGTGACGAGAAGAACCGTCACATAGGCTACATTAGTAAATTGCTGCGGTTAAATATTTTACGTTTTTATTAGGGATGTCAAACGATTAAAAAAAAACTAATTAATCTCATATTTTGAAATGAATTAATCTAGATTAATTGCGATTAAAAAGTACATTTTCTCCCTAAAGACTAAGCTTCTTATATGACATATTAAATACAGCATAAATCACAAAATTACTTAGTAACCACAAAGGTAAAAGTAAAACAGTTCTATATTATTTAAATAATAATAATGACACAATCATTTTGTTATAAAGTATTAATTTCTTAAAAACTACACATCTGATGCTGTTTAACTCATTTGTAAATGGTGCACTGTCACTTTAAGCCCATTGTGTGCCACTGTCCACACATTCTCTTAATGATCTTTTTTACCAGCTCCATTCAAATGTAGCTATGGCTAGTCCACAAACTCTAACATTGTTTGTGCCACATGTATAGAACAATATTAACAATGATAAGCATGATATTAAGTTGCCACAAACAGCTTTCATTCCTTTGGAAATAAAAGCATGTATGACATGATGCTTGCTAGACATTTTCTGTTTGCAATTAAAAGTGAATTATGAGCCTGGTAGCTAGTAGCCACCTAGCTACGTGGAATGCGTTTCAATCGGCATAATATCATGTGCTTCATTACACAAAGGCAACGACAACTCTTCATGTCCATTTTCCAAATCACAGTGAGTGCAGCCTATGTCAAAGTGCCCTGGCTCTCACAGTTTAACAGTAGTGAGAACCGGATAAATCCGCAATTTCCTCTAATCTCGTCTTTGTTTCCTTCATGATTTCCCTTTATACGTTTCTTATATTTAAAAGGAGATATCAATCATCATCAAAAATGACAAGCCAGCTTTGTTTTCTCTCGCTTTCGTGTGCGCTGAGAGGCGTTCTCAATTAAATGGAGTAGGCTAGCATACTGTAACAATTTGATAGCGACGCACACAGTTGTCCAATCAAAAGGTTTATTAGCTGAGAACGAGAGCACACAGACCAAGACCAAGACCAAGACACTGAACACAATACACACGGGGCAGGTCAAGTACACACACACACTACACACACAGAGGAGGACGCAGTCCCCCACACAAAAAGGAACACACACGAGGGAAAACTAAAAGGGAAACATGTCACAACTAGACTGCATTTCCGGCGGGAACTGCGAAAGTGTGCTTGCCCTGGTCCGGTCACCAACGTGAGCAGACAGTGACATATACGCTATGCTGAACCTGGCTTGATCCAAGCATTCTAACAGTGCCTTTCAGTGTTGGAGCAGTGGCAATACCTCAAAAGCTCTATTCAACTATTGCCTTGCGGGGTGAATGCGGTTCGTTGGCTTTTACCTGTGGCCTGCCTTCGAATTTAGCTTCTATGACTAAAATCAAATCAATACAATAAAACAACAGCAGTGATTGGCTGTAACCTAGAGAAAAATGTGAAATTATGAAATATGACTAAGGCATTAAAATGCTGCTTGTTTGTCAGGATATTTTTTCACTGATTTATTTTAGAAATATGAGCTATGAGTGTGAATGTTATATATTCCATCCCCTAATTCTGTTTTACTGGTTTATTTGACAAATAATCTATATGGATTTGCTCTATAAAGACCTTATGTCTGTTTGGGATTGTTTTGAGAGCCTATTGATGTATCTCAGAATAAAGGAATGTCCACAACATTAGTGATGTTTTTTTTGTGTGTGTGAATGTATTTTACTTAACTCATTAAATTGAGCTGGATACTCATGAACGCATGTCTCTAATAGCCACAATAGGAGTAATTTTAGCAACACCGTATTTTGTGTGGCCCATAACGACCCAGTGGATCATGAAAACGTGCCAAAATTCACATTCCTTGCTTGTTGTTGGTACATTAATCCCATTCAGATTGCCACTTATCTGAGATGTAAGAGTTCAGTATAGGTTTAAGGTCTGGGGCAGGGATTTGACATTCTGTGACTTCTTCATTGAGGGCTTGCTTAGAAGCACTGTCCGCTTTCTCATTTCCCCTCAGACCAACATGGCCTGGGACCCAGCAAAAAACTACACTTAAGTTCTGGTTCTTTAGACGTTCTAGTTGATCAAGCTCAGCTTTGGTTGTACTTTTTGCGTGACATTAAAGCCTACTGGAAAGATTTTTAATTGCAATTTAATTGAATGCAATTTACTTTTACGACTAAATAAAATTAATTTATCCCTCTCACCCATTGTTTTCTATTTATTTACAAATGTACATAGGCCTACTGTAATTACATTTCTACATAGTTATTCTACTGATCTTTATACTATTCATCCTGCACATAAACTTATTCTTACTACTCTTATAATGTTGTTTCTGTACTACAATGACACTGTTTCCACACTGCACATAGCTGTATGTTATGTACATATCTGTTATAAATTTGTCATATTGAATATCCATATTTATTCTGTTTTATTATATTCTGTTAATACACTGCATATATCTATATTATTATTTCTACTATTATAATGTTACTGCTACATCTACATACATTATTCTACTTATTGTATGAGATAACTGCTAATACACTGCACATATTTATATTTAATTCATATTACTCTAAACCACCTTCTGTAAATCAACTGTATACTACTGTCTACATTGCACTATATTTCTTGACCTGTCTCTGTATATTTCATCACCTTTCTATACTTTGCATCACATTGTATGTATACTGTAGCTACATGAATCACAGCTAAGATCCTTGGTTGCTATGAAGGCCAGTCGTTCTAAATGGATGGTTACTATGGCCAAAGGCCAGTTATCTCTGCGTTGTCAAGCGGACATATCCTAACTTTAGCCTATTTTAAACATCTCTATTTTACTTAGCCTACTTCCATACAGTGACTCCTATTAAGAAGTGGCCACTTCATTCGCGCTTACCGTGATTCACGCAGCAACATTATTAAATTAATCTGTCACCATATGCCTATGCCAACGTTTGCAAAGAGGAGAATCTTTTAATTTGATTCACAATGAAACGTTACATTTAATGTACATGTAAACAATGAGTAGGCTAGTTTTGGTTGTTGTTGGTGGTGTTACTGCATCCCTTAGTTATGCCTACAATGCAAAATTGTTCCCTCGTGATTGTTAGACGCATTTCAAAACATCGCGACGTGAAATGCCACCACAAAACATTGTTTGTGAATCGGTCTTATTTAGGAGTCCTCGCTTAAGCTGTCACAGACTCAGGCGCTACTTTTAGGGCTAAAATGCTTCCTGAATTACTCTTAGTAAAAAAAAATAGGAGTCCTAAAGTTACTAGTGACGAAGTTATGAGTACAAGCATCTCATATCAAATGACCATGGCATTACGCTAAGCAACATAAATCTCATAACGTTACAGCAACATCTCCTCCCTATGACCTAGCTAGCTAGCTTCTAGCCACACAAGAAATGAATGATGTTAAAATCTCTGCTTAGCATTCTAATAACAGAAGGGGCACATTTATGTGGACCACTACAACATGACTCATTATGTCTGTAACGTTAACTGTATAAAACACTCACTTTCATAAAGGAAGCACCATGTGGCCTACACATGGAAACCGATATTTTAGGTACTTGGCCACGAACTCAAAACGTGTCTCTCTGAAGCTCTGTTCTAGAATCTTTGCTCTGAAGTCTGTCCCCGTTGCTAAGCAACATCAAATAAACGAAATGACAGTCTTCCAGTATTAAATGTCTACGTGGATGGATGTGTGTGGTTTGCAATTAGAATAAACAAGAAATAACATTTCCAATAATTTCCCATGATAAATTACATAATATTTGCACCTTCCTTACTTGTGAATCTCACACCGTATTTCAAGTAGGCTACACTAGTGAAATGTAATACAACGTTGCCACCTAGCGTCCAGATGCTATTTAACATTAACGTGACATTGCTTGTTTATTCTTTCGTCAACTCCATGCTTTTAGGAAAACAATCTTTTTATCATAGTTCCCTCTTCAATGAGCGATTACCAGCTCGTTTTTGTAACAGAGATAGCTGTTTATTGTCCCTAGGTTTACAGAAACACCTATTCATATTAATACGTAGCCTATGGAGTGCTGCCGACCACTGTTCATTACATGGCCCAGAATGCCTTGCATGTCTTTACAACAAAACAACCCAGTAAAACCTAAATGCCCGTAAACATATGCATTTGCATACTTGTAACATATTCAAATAAAATTTTTCATTATTGTTACATATCATGATGGGAGAGTATTATTAAAAACCGTCAATGTGAAAACAACTCTATTATGTAAGCTATATATAGCTACTGTTCTCCTTGCTATTTCAGTTTGTAAGTCCATACTATCCCATGGCAGAGCAAGGATTTCATGATTGGGCAAGGTTGCCTGGAGACATTGTGCATACATGGAAGGCATTGTGATAGAAGGTGAATGGTGTGAGTTACCAAATACCCGTGGGCGGTTTGCCAAATGATGGAAACTTTTGGAATATTTCTTTTTTTTTTTTTAGCTTATGCACCCTCACACTGGAGTCCCCAGTTCATATACAAAATTTGGTATCGATATGTGACAGTGTTCCTGAGATATGGACGACTTCCTGTTTCGGAGCTTCGCCGCCGATTTCGTTTGGCTGTGACGGGCAAACGCTTTCGAAAATCAAAAATCCTTCCGCTAACATTTGTGAGGCTTGGTCCAAGGATAATGTACGTCAAGTTTCGTGGCGTTCGGACCAAATTTGTGACCTGTGAAAATTTAGTTTCGCTTTCTGTTCAATCCAATATGGCGGACGAACGGCACGCCCACCTGACGTCATCTTCGCGAGCAACTTACACCGGTACTGACCGGACGTTTTAAAGTTGGAACGGTGTCTCTGTCTCAAAGGGCCTAGGCGCTAGGGCTGACAAAAAATTAGGGAGACGGGAAAAATAATAATAATAAAACTTAAGAAGAACAATAAGTGTGCTGCTTTGCAAGCACACTTAATAAAGACGCTAACATTACACTCAAAACTAAGGAGCAATACAGACATAAACCCCCCAAATGTTCGCTCTCGTATCCCAGGATGCCCTGCGCGGGAGAACGCTAACACTGTCTTTTTGCGCCGACGCTACATAGCTCCCCCAACAAGCCATTGCCGTCCTCGGCAACGACCACGAGGTAGCCACATGCTAGCGTCGGCGCGCGTCGCCCGCCACTAAGTCCAGTGCGACAGTACCGCCAAATCACGTGGGGTGCACACGCCGCAGGAGCTCACTCAACGGGGCGCCACGCTGCTAGCAATCCAGTTCGGGCATGCTAGCAGCCACGTGGCCGACCCCGCTCGTCACCAGCTCCCTCTCGGCAGCCGCCCTCAGGCTGCACTTTCCGCGGCGTGTCACCACGGCACTCCTCCTCTCCTGGCGGGGCCCTAGGTGGCCTTTTCAACCGTCGACACTGTACCAAGCACCGGGGTTCGAGGGGGGCCAGATGAAGCTGCACCAACACCACTCCACTCCGTCGGGTCGCCGACCAGGACAGACAGGCACCGACTCCGCAGCAACCGGACCGCGCTGAGCTCTCCCGCTGCAGCTACCGTCTTCGGCGTCCCTCCTCGTGTTGCCATCTAGCAGAGCCGTCCTGCTCTGCTCCCGGCCCGTTCCACTCCCTCGCGGCCTCAGCGAAGGCACGACCCCCGAGATGGCCATGCTAATGAACTCCACACAACAAACTTTTTTTTAAAGGCGCCGGCCAACAGGCCAACTAGAACGGGCGCCCACACAGCACGGTACCTCTCAAATGCACCCAAAAGTTTTAAAGTTCAGAGTTCGGCACGTCGTGGCTCGCCATGGAGTCAGCGACCAGGCCAGCGTCCTCTTCTCCGCGACCGCTTCTTCAGGCCCCTCTTCCGGCAAGATCTTCTCCCATGGCCGCAGGCAGCTCCAGACGATAGCACCTCTCCTCCGTCAGCAGTAGCAATAGAAGGCCCGAGCTTTTTAGTAGCCCTTACAAGGGCTCTCTCTGGATCCTCTTGCGTGGGCCTCCACCCAGTGGTGAGGTCTTCCATTCCCAGCTTCTCTCGCTGGGCGGAGGCCATGTTCGAAAGTCGCTTCTGACACCAATGTAACGATTTGATAGCGACGCACACAGTTGTCCAATCAAAAGGTTTATTAGCTGAGAACGAGAGCACACAGACCAAGACCAAGACCAAGACCAAGACACTGAACACAATACACACGGGGCAGGTCAAGTACACACACACAGAGGAGGACGCAGCCCCCCACACAAAAAGGAACACACACGAGGGAAAACTAAAAGGGAAACATGTCACAATAAAGACGCTAACATTACACTCAAAACTAAGGAGCAATACAGACATAAACCCCCCAAATGTTCGCTCTCGTACCCCAGGATGCCCTGCGCGGGAGAACGCTAACACTGTCTTTTTGCGCCGATGCTACAATACGTTCAAGTTGGATCTTAATGGAGAGGACCCGAAAAGTATCATCTTTATGTAACATGCTGTTGGTGCATTTTGACATTGTAAACGTTCTCTAACAAGAATGCAAATCAGTTTGCAGTAAAGCTAATATTTATTTAATATTGGTCCTTCCTCTGTCTCTTGGTGCCCTACACACAGTGCATGATGCGTGTGGTGGTAACAGCAGCACTCATCACTGTGCTCTGCCTGTTTGTGTCCACTGTGTTGTTTTTTTCTTCGCGGAAGTGAAAGCATGGGTGACTGGTCCACGATCAGGAAATGTATTTTTTCACCCCAAACATGCCAAGTCATTACAAGTCAAAGAGGCAAAGTCCGAGTCAAGTCTCAAGTGAATAGTATTCAAGTCCAAGTCGAGTCGCAAGTCATGCCGAATTTTATCAAGTCGAGTTTGAAGTCATTAAAATCATGACTCGAGTCTGACTCCAAGTCATGTGACTCGAGTCCACATGTCTGGTAATTCAAATGTAAAGATCTTTCAATCACTGATCCAATCTCTCTGAAACCCTTGTGATCCGAATCAGAAACTGTATGTCTTCATTTACCAAGCCCAATTATGAAGAATTTGACTTTGTTTACGTCCACTGTTTACACTCATGTGACATGTAACATTTGTATTGACTATATTATTATTATTAATATTGACTGCTTGATGACATCATCAATTCAACATGGCTGAGAGTAATAAAATCAATATTAAAAAAATCTAGACATTTTTTTCATAATGCGTGCATAAGTCAGGGATTTCATTTTGAAATCAACAGCCTTGTTTTCTTACATGTTTTTCAGTCAAATGGAATCCATAAGGCTGGCACTTGTAGTCACATTTTTAGTTGGTATGACAACAGATATGTCCAGATCAATGCTGAAAAATCAGAGGAGGAATCAGGCAGCATCTGACACAAGCTGAATGGCTGTCAGATACAATGAATCACAGGCTTACTGTTGCATCCGCTGGGCACGATGACTCAAAGGGAACAAAGCCTCTGTTTAGGAATAACACAATTGACAGCAGCATAAAGCAAATACTATAATATCGATCCAGATATCTTTGACTTTCTAATCTATAAACTAGCGTTGCAATTTTATTTCTAAGAAGTTTATTTCTAAGATTTGGGTACACATTGCTTTCACAACTAAATTTAAACATGCAGACAATAAAAACAGTGAAACAAAATGGTTGAAGTCAGTCTCTGTTATCCAGTGAGAGTACTTGATGATTTGACTCCCTGTGAGACAAGTGCACTGTTTTTGCATTATGTGTGTGTGTGTGTGTTTTGCAGGGGTGAGTGTCTTCTGTTCAAGCTGTTTTCTCCGCCGCCTTGTTAAAGCAACGCTGGTGAATGAATCATGTGTCCCTCCCCATCACCTGCTACTTGTCTTCCTAGATTCTCAAAATGTGTCAACATTTTATCTCACCCCACCCCACCCCACCCAACACAATCTCACCTCACCCCACCCCACCCCACCTCACTCACCCTACCTCACTCACCCTACCTCACTCACCCTACTTCACTCACCCTGCCCCTCATGTTGTCATGTGTCTTGACGGAACACCGCGGTAATACTACCCCATTGGTCTATTTTTAGCCGTGACCTCCACTGGGTAAGCCTACAACAAACAGTCTGCTGTCGATCCCATTGGGGGCCAGGGGTGGGCGGGTTGGCGAGTTCTCTCCATAAACGATGTTTCCTCTTTGGCGACGGGCGAGGCTGGTTTGATATTCCGCGCTCGTTTGCTCCCATGTTGCCATGCCCACAGTGGCTGAGTAATGAACCCCTTCGCTGGAGCCGACCTGTTTTTTCACTTCAACACGTGCAGAAGCGTGGAGGCGGGAACACTCTTCTCCCTTTTTCTCTTCTTTTCGAACAGAACACACACCAAGATAAAGCAGTGTCTCCTTCTGAGATGTATACACTAAGCTCATGTGCAGAGAGGAAAAGTTAAAAATACGAACTGGTGTGCCGCGGGTGTGTGTTCTGAGCTTCAGTTGGGCTATATTGGTGGATGCATCTCCTCCTTTGATTATACGGTCTTTTTTTATGGTAGTGCCTCCGGTTGATTTTAGGATAGCACACAGATACAGTATATATATATATATATATATATATATATATATATATATATATATATATATATATATATATACACATTTGATGCAAATATGTTTTGCATTTAATACACAATTTAATATGTTAATTTGACTAAAATTATATTTTAAAACATCTAACTGCTACAAGCCATAGTTTTGTCTATCACTGACCCACTGGCCTAACTCAACCAACAGTAACTTGAATAAGCCTGTTGAGCATGCAAAACAAACCCACCAAAAACCATGATCCACTGAGTAACTCAAATACAGAGAAATTGCATTGATCCAATCTGCTAATTGTTTACTGTAAGTGATGTTGAAAGTCAACTGGCTCAATAAGAAGTTTGTTGCCTTGGTACATTAATGCTCAATTGCATTATCCAAATAAAAAAGGCCAATTTCCTTGGCACTTTCACATCAATGCTCAATGCCTCTCACCAGCTAAGATGAGAGCCCTAAAGAGTTCTCAGGAGAGTTGGGTTGAATCATTGACCTACATTAAAATGCTGTTTTATTATAGATCTGTGGTTAGAACCTCTGTGGTGATGTTCTGTGACACATCCAAGCAACACACAGATGTAGCCATCATTGGGGGCAACTTCACTACATCAAAATAACTTTTTGCTGGAATTCTCTTTTAGTTTTTTGGCATTTAAATGAATAGATTCCTCACTGTAATCATATATTAAAGGGGTTATGTGTCAATCATAGTAGTAGTTGCCCTTAACAGTTGCCAAGCAGTTACATCAGTCTGAATTGATGTAAGTGAATGTGCGGTAGAATTTATTTGTGCAACAGAATGCTACGCCATAATTCCGCTCAATATCCTGTATGTGTCCTTGGTCTGTATGTGTGTGTAGGCTACCTGCCATTGCAAAGCATAAGGCTTCTCTGAACTTTGGAAAATACCAATATCCTACCGTTTAGGACGTTTAATAATTACAGGAATACATCTGAAACAAAATAGAATATGATTACAATTTGCAGGTATCTGAAATAATAATAATAAAAAGAAAATCCAAAAATCAGAGAGGGCACATTTCTCTTTTTCAATGGCTATGATGCCACTGAACATGCATAGGGTACTTAATGTTTATATCCCTGATGAAAGATAGGATAGTTTGTTTTTATATCCATTGTGAATATTTCTTCATTCAGACTTATACACCGGTATGCATTGTTTCTTCTTTCAAAACATGATTTGTATATAGTCTAATTTTCCCAGCTTTCATCTGTCATCACAGAAAGGAATGCTATTTGCATAGGATATTTGGTCTCCTCTGAAATAATTCAATGGTTTCTGAGAAGTTTGCATCTCAAAATGCCATGTATATCTCCTCCATTGTCTTGTTTTCAAGGCATCATATATCATCGACCTGTTGTTTGTTTTTGTTGATGAACTGTTTCTCCACCCTGAGGTGGACAGTTATTTTTCTCTTCCCTTCATTTTGCCCTCTGAGATGAATTGTGAATGAAAGTAGCAGAGATATGTTGTTTGTTCAGATCAATATTTACTGTTATCTGGCCAACAAGCACCGTCGATTACATGCCTACTTCATTTAAGTGCGAATGCAATCTAATTATTCGCATACGGTGCTGTTTTTCATCCTTGATTCTGTGTATAATTTCAAAGTGTGGACATTCATCATGTAAGACTGGAGGCCCTGCCCTTGGCTCATCTCACAGTTCCATTTGGGTTGGTGTAATTCTGAATGCCAACACCAGAAGGACGAACGAATGGAGACATGATTTTGTGTGCTGAGCGTGTGTGCCGGTATGTTGTCTTGTGAGGTCCCCTCATGATTTTGTGTGCTGAGCGTGTGTGCCGGTATGTTGTCTTGTGAGGTCCCCTCATGATTTTGTGTGCTGAGCGTGTGTGCCGGTATGTTGTCTTGTGAGGTCCCCTCATGATTTTGTGTGCTGAGCGTGTGTGCCAGTATGTTGTCTTGTGAGGTCCCCTCATGATTTTGTGTGCTGAGCGTGTGTGCCGGTATGTTGTCTTGTGAGGTCCCCTCATGATTTTGTGTGCTGAGCGTGTGTGCCGGTATGTTGTCTTGTGAGGTCCCCTCATGATTGTTTCAGGGTGTGAGAAAGGAAACTGATATCTCTTCCTGTGTGTGAAAGAGCAGTGAATACAACTCTAAATTGGAGGCCTGCAGGCTTGACCATTCTGCCTAACCAGTTCTGTGTGTCTGACCAGTATGCCTGAGTTGGAAGCTCTGTAAAATGACAAAAAAAACGTTAGAGGTCTTTTGAATGTGTCAAGAGCGGCCTCTATATTCATGCAAGGTATGATCATGGCCTCAAATAGACTATTTTTGTTATACTGTTTTAATATGTTCATTTGTTATTTTAGTGTGTGTACTGTAGGTTCAAAGATTTTTTTCATAAAGCAGAACTAATTATCAGTATTAATCGTGTAATTGTCAGAGTACTGTCACTGTCACATTCTTCTTATAAGTTTTGTTTTCACAATTTCCCATCAATTTTGAGTTAATTTAGCATGTGTCGTTACTGTAATTGGGGGATGGCATGGGTAGGTTTACAATCAGGTCAGGCACTTGACATTATGTATCTACCTCAACATTTTGTGATTGTGTTGGATAATTGTATATTATTATCAATGACTAGATTTAACAGCACCTAAACAGTTGCACAACAGTGTAAAAATGTTGTGTTAGCACAAACATTTTTTCAGTCATAATAAATGTATTTATGTTATAATGTTTTTGTACGTTGTATCTTATATGTTCTAGTGATGTATACAATATTGTACGTTTATTATGTTTAAATTAAATGTGTTCATAGCTAGAAAAATTGTGTGTTCATGAGATCAGCTCAGATAAAAAATATGGATCCCCTTGTAACATGTTTGCTTTTTTCTGTTGTCTTTACAGAGAACGCATAAATACAGTAGGTTAGTAGAAATGCTTATCAACCATGGTTGAGCAAGAATGAGAATATCAGGTGAATGTTTCTATATGTAGTCCTAATTTAGTGATAAATAACCTTGCCAGATTTGTAATGATAGTGAAGTTCTTTTGCAGAAGAAGAAGAAAAACAACAACAACAACAACAACAACAACAACAACAACAGCAAAATATTTATAATGTTTTATCCAGGAATAATAATAAACACTACAAATTTGCAACAAATATTGAACCACACACTGATGGTGAAAAACAACAGTTGTTTCCGATGTCCAATTCAACACACCTATATGTGTCATAGCATACATTTATATCCTTTAATGGATGTAGACTAAACAAACAAACAAAAATCAAGAGGATTTCATGTTAGGCCTTGTGAAACAAAGTGCTTACCCTGATTGTAAAACTATAGCCAGGGAAAGATGTAAGTATATGCATCGCTCATCATAATTAAGTATAAGCAAGCAATGGAAAAGAAGCCCACATAGATTAGATTTTTCATCATCATTTATTTTCTCTGGATTTGAATGTGATTTGATCTTCTTGAAAGCATGTTTGTATACCGTATGGTTACCACTCCATGACTTTCCTGACTACCCTCTTACTGTCTGTACTTCATACAAAATTATGTCTGATGGATGGGTATTCCACCCTTAAAACAGAGTAGATGTATAACTGACTGCACAAATGGGTAATTATTGCTCTGTCACCATTACTCTCATTCAAAAGTGGCTTGAGTGACAGTCAGTGCACGTGTACATAATCAGCATTTAGATCAGTTGTCATTTTAGCACTTACCACACATTCACCCATTATTGTATGTGACAGATCGATATTTGCTGAATTGCCATAATGTGCAATTGTGGGTACATTTCTTGACAAGAATTTTACAATTCTGCCAAGCTGAGCCGATAAATGTGTCTTTAATCTGATGCATTGATGGTCTACTCTGTGGCTAATGCTATGGTATGGCAACAGCTCCGAGCACAAATTACTTGCTGAAATAACAATGGTTTTACTGCTGTTGCGTTTTGTGTCCACTCTGGTGTCTACAGGGCTCTCGTAACACAGTAGAGATCGCTACTCCTGTAGGTGTGGGTGCGCTCGTCTTCGGACTGTCAGGATTTCACAGGGTAAAAGAGGAGGTGTGCGTTTTGTGACTACTCTGGTGTCCAAAGGGATTCCCTTTAACACAGTTGAGATCGCTACTCCTGTTGGTGTTCGTCTTCGGACTGTGATAATATCACAGGGTAAAAGAGGAAGTATCTTTCAGTGTGTGTGTCTGGTGCGAGGCCCCCTTTTCAACGGGTTTAGTCTGTACAAGAGGATTGACTTGATGGAGAGGCTCTCCCTATCTGAATCAAAATCCCTAGAGTCTCTCTCTATCTCTTAGTCGCTATTCCCTGTTCCCTTCGACTTGTACTTCAAAATGTGGTGAACTTCACTAAAAGAGGAAGAAATTCAGAGCTGTATTTGCAAGAGTTGTTTGTCATCAAAATCTGAGAGAGGTCAGAAACTCACTACGGACGTCCGTCTGGCCGTCCAGATTTGAGAGAAAATCAACTACCCTATTATTTGGGGATTCTTGTCCAAATTAAATTAAAGTTCCTTTTTAAATGACAGTTCTTGTAACATATAAGAACTTCAATTGACCACAATGGATCTGTAACAATTTAGATTCTATCTATAAATACACTTGTATTTATCAGGCAGATTTCCGTATCCTCGCTTGGGTGTGTGATGTGCATTTAGACCACAACGGGTCCTAGACTTCACAAACTTAGCTTCACAAACAATTTGTCGCGCCAAATAAATTTGCTAACAAAGCCTTTTTGTTTTTTTGTCTGCCCTGGAGCATAGGACTTTCCTTCCCAAATGCCTGGCTGAGTTCGCTACTCCTGTGTATGTCAGTGCAGTATGTTTTTTGCCCATATACAGTGTCTTAGAAAGTAGCCCTCAAACGGACGCCTTACTTACCCGGAGCGAAGTCAAATCTTTGGAGCAGGAGGCCCTATTGCAAGCAGGCCCGGATCTAGGCTGATCAGATTGGGGGGGCAAATAGAAATTTGGGGTGGGCACAATGAATACCCCCCCCCCCCCCCCCGCTCAGTTTCACCTACAAATGCCTTACTTTTCACCTTAAAACCCGTATCTAATAGCAAACATGACATATTACAAAGAACTGTTAATCATAGACCTGATTTTAATATTTACAGATATCTAGGCTATATTTAACATTTATTTTCTATGTGGCCTGTTATGAAATCATGTATTGCACAGTTCGGCTTTAAGAAACTCAAATAGTATACATGCATGCTTAGCATTTTGTCATCATTAAGGCTACTTTGACAAACTCTTAGTCAGCTGATTTTAATATTTACAGATATCTAGGCGATATTTGTAACATTTATTTTGTATTTGGCCTGTTATGAAATCATGTATTGGACAATTTAAACACACTGTGAAACCTGAAGCCCAAAGTTGGAGACATGCATTTAGACATTGCTGCAAATGTAAAACCGAATTACTCTGGAATGGCTAACTGTACAGGGGAATGCTTTACACCTTTTTATTCGGTAAGGTCTGCTGTTTCTTCTAATATATGGTTTGTCATGTGTTCGGGAAAAATTTGTGAAGTATTCCACCGAGATGAATGGGTAGGGAGATGGGCGCAGAATGTAACATGATAAATTAAAGTTACTTTTCTCGCGAACCGTTTACCACAACTTGCGGCCAACATCGTTTAAAAGCTGAGAAAAAGCTCTTTCGTGTGATGTGATACATGTAATATCTTTGTGAAGAGTAGGCTATCGGAGTATAGCCTATTTCAGCAAAGAATGGGTGAATTTGGACGCACTTTCTTTCTTGCGTGCGCTGTCACATTCTCCACTGCGTAAAAGACATAGGCTAAATTAATTTGCGTTGTGAATGCTAAGCTTAATCAGGCCATAGGCTAAATAAAAATCGCTAGTCGGATGCAAAGCAGAATATAGAAAGAAATGGGCACCAAGGCCACAGTGGCCTGTGAACCTCCGATTTTCAAAGGGATATCACGGCCAACGCAAGGGGCAACGACGTGGCCGCCGTAAAATTCCTGCCCAAATTTCCGTCAATGATTCCCGGGACACTGAAAGACCGGGGTATACGAAACTTGGTGGACATGTAACCCCACATGGATAGCATGGAACCAAATTTTTCCCAAATACAATGTAGCCTACAGGTGTAATTGGACCCCCCGAAAGGAGGGTAGGGCAGACACAGTTTTCTGTGAATATCTCGAAAACCGTAGGGTTTAGGAGGACCATTTTTTTTTGTATGTTGATCTCAAGGGGCCATGTCAACCCATTCCATAACCACTCATTTCATGTATAGCGCCACCTAGTTAAACACAAAAAAGTAAAAATGAGGTGGTGTAATTGAAGGTATCTGTGACCTAACATAGTCAAAACTGCACGAAATTGGAAGTGTAGGATCATTATGACACCCTCTGTATGCACGCCAAGTTTTGTGGAATTCCGTTCATGGGGGGCCACACAATAAATTAATTTATGTTACTATACACCAACTGGCCTGTAGGTGGCCGGAGACAGTTTTCTGTGAATATCTCGAGAACCGTAGGGCCTAGGAGGTCCACCTTTTTTTTGTATGTTGGTCTTAAGGGGGCATGTCAACCCATCCCATTACCACTTATTTCATGTATAGCGCCACCTAGTTAAAAATTAAAAAGCAAAAAATTAGGTGTTTTCATCTCAATATCTCTGTCTGACAAGGTCAAAACTGCACGAAATTAAAAGTGTGGGATCATTATGACACCCTCTGAATGCATGCCAAGTTTTGTGTACTTTCGTTCATGGGGGGCCTTACAATAAAATAATTTATGTGTACATTTAGTGACGTACACCAACAAGGATTCCCAGGACACTGAAAGACCGGGGTACACAAAACTTGGTGGGCATGTACCCCCACATGGATAGCATGGAACCGTCATTTTTCGTTTTGATCTGTAGCCCCCCCGCTGGACTGGACCCCCCGAAAGGAGGGTAGGGCAGACACAGTTCTCTGTGAATATTTTATGGTATGTTGGTCTCAAGGGCCCACATCAACCTGGCTCATAATCACTCATTTGTGATTTGTCCCCCCCCCCGGTAAAAAATGAAAATGCAATATTATTCTGCTTTAATCGCCCCTATCTTCAGTTAAGATGTTCAGAACTGCACCAAATTTTATGTGTATGATTGACCTGGCATTCTCTGGGGGTCTGCCAAGTTTCGTAGAATTTCATCCATGGGGGGGGGGGTAAAAAAATTAGGTTATGTGTACATTTAGTGACTGTACACTCATTGGCCTGTAAATGGCGGTGCACACATATAAACATGCACACACACAGGCACCCACATACAGTACTATCGGTATTAGAACGGCCGATACATAATTACAAATTCAATAGGATCAAAAGAAAGCCAAAATATTCATCATCATCATCATGGCTGCATTTTCCGTATTGGCGATAAGTACTCGTTTGTCCACTAGATGGCGCATCGTTGCAGTGAGACGTAATTTTGTTGGAAGTTAAAAATTGGTTTGGAAAAATAATGGACACTTTCTACAAGGACTGTAATTTACCGCAGCGAACATCTAATAAGGACAGGACGATGTTCACATGAAGTGTAAGTGAGGATGAAGTGAGGATGTTTATCGGACATGCTTGGTTTTTACTGCAGGTACGTTAATCTTGTAATATCAATAAGGACCTAGGTAATGTTACCGTTAGCGTTGGTTGAGTGATGGAGGCCCATTTGATTGATTGCATTTGTAGAAAACTATAAATGCGGTTATACCAAGCAAATTGATAGCAGCACTGTTTGTATCTTTCGACTGTCATTTATTGCACGTGCTACAAAATCATTCTGTGCAATGGAAGATTTACCAACGTTACACCGGTCTGATACAGTTTTGCCTATACATGCGTGAGACTGAGACGCCTGTTTATTTTGTTTTAAGTGCGTGCAGGGTGTGAGAGGGGAATCGATGTGCTTTGATTCCAGCTTGGTAGTTGTAGTCTGTGAAATTAAAAAGCACGTGTGTGTGAAGTATCCAAACAATGACACCTTCATTTCATTATGGCTGCTTTAGCAAAACACCTTAAGCTACTGTGTAGTGGGTCCCATTTAGAAGTGGCTACTTCATTCGCGCTTTCCTTGACTCATGGAGCTGCGTGAATGTTATTACAACTTTTCGCCACGATATGGCAGTTTAAGTCCGCTTGATACTGTAAATCGTAAGCCGTTGGTTTCCAAAGGAGATTTTATTTGTGTCGCCAGCATAGCCTATTGACAATTTATGTTGTAAATAGGCCTACCTTATAATCCTACCTGTAGCTTATGGAAGCTAACAGCTTTCTATTAGGATCTAGTTTGTTAGTTACAGTTTTGTCATAACTCCCTAATGCATTTTTGCATTTAGAATAGCCAGAGCGTGTATATCTCAATCTGAAAATTAAACAATATCGGGTGCCTATGGACTAGGCTGGGTAAACCCAGCCTGATCTGCCCGCTATTTATTTTTTGATTTCTTAAAAGATTGAGCTTGGTCTGATGAAAGCCAGACTAGCCATGGACCTCAGTTACACAATGCAAGGGAACATGAATCAGCCTATATTTGCACGAACAATAACGGACAAAAGCTCTTCAACTTTGGCCCGTTAAAATGTGTATGAACAGTCTAGCGACGCATTTCATCAAGGCCCATTTGGACATGTCAGTTATTTGCACCACTGGTTAGATGTAAAACAGCATTTCGTTTCAGACTACTGTTACTTAATTTGTGCATTAACAATAACGTTTCAGACTACTGTTACTTAATTTGTGCATTGACAATAAAGTATTACATGAACTAAAGATGACTAAAATCTTATGTAGAAGAAGAAACATTCACAAAAAATCCATCCATCCAAAAATGACCTTTGTTTTTGATAGCTGTTGAAAACGGCATGGAACTGACAGAGATGTTTTTGTTTATAAATACATAAAAAATAAATAAATAAATAAATAACATTATGCTGATACCTTTTGCTTTTCCCAAATACAATGTAGCCTACAGGTGTAAGTGACCTTTTATCAATCCAGTTGCAATGGATGAACTGTGATGACCTGCCCTAGTTGTGATTGTTTAGAGATTTTAAAGGTTTTATAACAATGCTACATCTTCTTTGGCTATTCTACAATCTATTCACATTTTCAGCACCAGTAGGCTACTTTCTGTGCAGCCGCACACACACACTCAGGCATGCCAAACAAGCATACACAAAAGTTTCAAGAGTGGGGGATGGAGTAAAAGATGGAGACAAATTGAAGTGTGATTTATTTTCGCGGAATGGATGTACAGGACTGAGCGGCGGTCATATTTTGTACCGCTATGCGGTACATCTAGTTACTGTACACTTTTGTACTATAGTTTGTTGCCAGACCATGTAATCCACTGTCATACAATAATAAAAAGATCAGACTGTTTTACGGCAGAGCAGTTTTATAGAAATGGCAAAATTATACTTCATCACAACAGTCATAAAAAATATGAGACAAGGAGAGAGCATAATGAAATGAAGCAGTGGTTGCCATATGAACTGTTTCATTTCCTAATTTCACCATAGCATAAAGGTGATCATAATCAACATGCAAACAGTTCAATAAATTCAGTTTTGACATTTCAAGGGTCTCTTTCACAGACCACAATAGTAGGTAAAATAGAAGTCTTATGCTCAATAATGAAACCCTGGTGTTTATGTGGAAAGACCTGGAATGCTGGTGAGAATTTCATTCTTACCTCAATCTCAAGAGCATCAAGAATGATTCTTTAGCCAGAGGAGGACATCAAGACAACAGTGGGCCATTGGTTAAGTGAAGCCAGGGGAGACTGACACAAATTGTGCAGTGTAAGCAATGGGCCATAAGTGGTCAACAGCCCAGAACAACATTGGTCCTAATAGACTCATAAAGGAAATATGCCCAAAAGATCATTTCTTCAGGTGATTGGGTATCCCATTTACGTGTGCAGTCAGCTCCTTCTACATTTGTAGCACATACCACAAGCTAGTATAGTGAGCAGTGATGTCATGTCAGTTCTTCATACATACACTGAATATATATATATATATTCAGTCATTACAATTTCAAGCATTCACAATAATATTTAATAATAATAATAACCCTTTTGCGCGATGCTACCATGTCAGGGTTTTTCTCAAAACAAAACAAACATTGCACATATCAGTAAAACCCACTATACCCATCCTAAAATCACCACTGGTTTAAATGACTATATTCAGGGCAGTTTAAGTGTGACATTTGTCATTTGAAGCACCCCCTGAATCCTACAGGCAAACAGAGATGTCCAGCTGGGAGCTTGCTGACGTTGCTGTGGGGACTGAGAGCAGTGGAGCAGCTACTATCCTCCTGCATGGGATGATGGATTCGGGCACTGTTGCTACCTTGTCTGCCTGAGGGGTCACTGTGGTCATTTTATCTCCATTATGTCCGCCTGAGGGGCCACTCTCTGTCTCAGACCCTTCCCGTTAATAAAGGCTCAGGCGGAGAAGGAGGAGAAATCCCTCATTACAAGTGGATCCCATGCTGCATCACCACATCTACAATAATATGTGTGTGTGTGTGTGTGTGTGTGTGTGTGTGTGTGTGTGTGTGTGTGTGTGTGTGTGTGTGTGTGTGTTTTAACACTATGAACCACTGATCCACCCTCCCTGAACCCATGGTATTATCCTGGGATGGAGATATTAGCGTTTAGGTCTACATGCTTCAACAAAATACTGATATTCTGTTGGCTGAAATTGCAATTAAGCCACCATACAACTTCAAGCTCATAATGACTCTCCAGCTATCCATGTAAAATGTGGTATTTGAATGATTCTCACGTACTGTAGAGCTTGAACGTACACCACTGTGGCCCGTTAGAGAAGGGATCTGGCAAACGCAAGGAGATGTGTGCGTGTGTGTGTGTGTGTGTGAGTGAGTGAATGTGTGTGTGTGTGTGTAGGGGGTGTAGGGTTTGATATAAGATGGGTTTTTCACTTGAACTGACAGAAGTGAACTTCCTTGAGCAACTGTATTCAATATATCATATAGAGATGAATGGTAGAACACACCCAAACATGACAATTCTGCCATAATTTCATGCCTGTAATCAGATCAAAGTCTGTGCATAATAAACTGACTAATCTGTTGATACCAGTTTATATTGCATATAGACAAGCAAATCTGATTACGAAAAATATTTAAGTTCATAATGACAGAATGACATAGTATTTCTCATATAAGCCTTAGTACAAAACTGGCTAACTTCCCATATGTAATCTACTAAAGGGAATCAGGTTTAATCTGATAACATACATTAATGCTACATACAATATTCATGCAAAAGGGTGTCATTTGCACTTTTCAAAGTTGAATGTTTATCAATGCTATTCAGTGTTCATGATGTTACACGTTAGTATAATTTTCAATGAGAGGCTGGTAATTTTAATAGATTATGATGCTTTCCTAGAGCTGATTAAAGAGACAGCAATATGTGTTGTAAAGAAAGAAAAATATTGGTCGAGGTCCTCAGCTATACCCTTCAAAAAATACATATTAGGCAAATATGGCAGGGCCAAGCCAACTGGAGTGCAGTGTTATAGTGGAAATCATTCCAGTGATCAGTGAACATCTGAAAATGAAAGCCATCATATGCTGCTTTGGACTTGTGCCCTTGCTACACAGTGCGCTGGGTAAATGGCATTTACTTTGTGAGAAAATTGCTCTTTGGTAGACACTATTTTGCAAAATAATTAGATCACTGGTGAATGTTTATATCTATCTATAAGATTATTATTTTTTAAAATGTTCAGTTGTCTTGTTTGTGATGCCTACCAGATCTGCAGGGTTGATCTGGTTTGTTTTTCCTCAGCATTCATTTATCATATCTCTGATATTTTCCTTCAGAGGAATTATTGAACAACAATAATATACATTAAGTGAATGTGAAACTTAGTAGTCAGAACGTCTTGCTTCTCCCTCGGGTACTGATGTTATGCCAGTGCACTGAGATGTAAACCAGTTAATAATACTAAGAACATATATCTGGATTGTTCTTTAATGGATGGATAACAATAACATATTGCACATAGACATGGCAGATATAAATGAAACCTTAACATGCACCAACTAAATCAAAAACTTGGTTGAAATAAGAGTGCATATGTTCAATAGGTAATACTGTAGTGTACATTTCATAAAGATCCTTTATCCATGAAGAGCTCTTTTCTATCACGCCATAAATCCATTTTTGAAAACATTAATAAGTCATGTTATTTAATTGTGTATTTGAATTGTGTATCAATAAAAGTGCAGTTATGTTGTTTTGATTGAGTAAAGATATATCAAATGACAGTAATACAATTACAGTTCCACTGAAATTACTTGGAAAACAAAATAAAAATATATATATATATTGATAAAAAAAATGCATTGAAATGTTGGAGATAACGTTTTGGAAAAGAGCTCTTCATATAAGACATCTCTCCTTTTCATGTTGAATGAAAAAGTGCTAAATATACTTATTCATTAGGACCTGCACTATGAGAAATACCCAAATGTGTTTGGACAAATGATGCAGTATGCCAGGAAATATTTACACAAATCATCAGGAATCAGTAACCTATGTCATATCTCGCTTGTCTTTAGCCACGGTAACAAACTTAATAGTCATCAACCATTCACTTTTTTTTCGACCTTTACACAAATATAGACACAGGACAAACAAGCAATGTTTGTTCCATTCCGAGAAAACAATATATGTTTATGTAAACTCCCCTCGACTGTAGGAACAAGCACTCAACTGAACAGCAGGAGTAGCCCAACTCAAACTGGGCCCGACCAGAGCCTGTGTTATTGAACAAGGTCTTCCTGTGACATACAGCCAGCCCCCACGGGTTTATTTTAGCCCCGTAATGGAGGCAGTGGTTATTATTATCCCGAGGTGTGATGAATGAGATATGTGACCCATGCAGAACTGAAGAAAAGCAATTTTGTCAGAGGCTGACACTCAACACCAGCCTCAATTCACACCATACATTTCTCTATAGCTGGCTGTGATAATGGCACGCTTAAGAATCATTGTCTGGTCATGAGCAGCCATCCATGCCTGTCTCCTAATTGGCTTTGCTTGTATCTGGATGGCTGGAGCCTTTGAAGCAAAGCGAAAGTTGCAGGGGGACAGTTGTTGAACTTCTAAATGTCACATCCTTGTGTTATTAGTTTTAAATTGATACCCATGATCCCTAGGAACAAGGGGAATCATTTATTGCTCAACCAATTATCTTGCAAACTATTAATCTTATGTGTAACACAGGTGTTTACTGCAACAGTAAACCTTACTATGCAACACAATGATCTGGAACTGGATTTAAAAAAAAAAAGGTTTCATTTTTGTTCTAGATCTGGAACTGGTCATTTTGTATTCACTGACCCAGTCCTGTGGAACCTTGACCTTAAATGATGTGATGCTTCGCCTCGGGATCTTCCTCAGATGAGTTTAAAAAAAAGCAGCAGAACAGGCCCCTCAACATTGTTGTTTCACCTTGGTCTATCTCAGCAGCCTGTCAATTTCCACTGATACGCTTTCTCCCCCCCTTCATGTTCGTGTTCTTGAGTGGCTCTGTCGCAGAAGAGTAATGATGATGTATGGTTGTTGTTCTCCCTGGCATTTCCCAGGGGAACTGTGCAGCTGAATCTTACTCTATCTCCCAGTTATGTTTACTTAATCGAACCTCCGAGAGAAGAAGATGTGCGCGCGGCAGATTCTTGCTGCCCTCAGCAAAGACTCGCCGACTGATTCATCAACTCACACAAATGTTTATCAAGAGTCCTTCTGGGCTTTCCTACCGTTCGCACAAACCTTAATTTTGTGAGGGAAAACATCTTTCTCTCTCCCTAATGTCCTCTTTGGTTTACTTTACAGTAGCTATGTTCAGTGGTCGTTACTACACACTCATTCAAACAGTGAGGGTGTCGTTTGTTACTTTAGCCCATTTAAGGGTTATTTCAGTAATTCTCGAGTTCTTTTTCAAAGTAGAAAGTGGTTATAGTAGTAATAAAAATGATAAATAGTTTTGACGTTTTTTTGACTGTATTCCTCCTAGCATTTGACTGTATTTTGACTGTATTCCTCCTAGCATTTGACTGTATTTTGACTGTATTCCTCCTAGCATTTGACTGTATTTTGACTGTATTCCTCCTAGCATTTGACTGTGTGCTTAGTCCAACATCATTACTTTTTGAGCAGCAGAAAAACTCTAAGATAATCACCAGAAAGTGAAGTGTGTGGCTCAGTAAGCAGTTCACATTTTAATGGGATTTCTTTGACCTTCTGCCATCCATGTTTCCACACAGAGTGTATCTTTATTATTAGACCATGGCGTTAGCTACTTCATCCTTTAAAGGAACCATATGTAAGATTGTGGCCAAAACGGGTACTGCAATCACTTTCAAATTACTGTAGAGTGGTGTATCCCCTCCCCCCTGACTCGAGGTTGCCAACCCGGATGCCGAAACACTACTGACTTCGTGATTAGTAGATAGGTGGAGGGTGGCACATCAGGCCAAAACACAACATGACAAAACACAACATCAACATCAGTTGAGGGCTGCAACTTCACTTTTTAAATGACAATATCCTGGCCGGAATACTGTATATACTGACATATTAGGGTCATTTTATGATTAATTGAAATACATTTCTTACATACGGTTCCTTTAGATAGAAAAACCTCACCTGGCTATCATGGGCGTAGGTTTAGGGTGGGACTCTAGGGACTAGTCCTAATCAATATTTTGAGATGACAAAAATGTCCCCACCAATATTTTAGCGAACTCCTTTGTGCTATTCCGACGGCCAGGACGACAGTAAAAGAAACACTGTCATTTTATTGGCTAAAACCGAAGGGGGTTTATCTGACACGCACAACAGCGTCAAAGCATAGCATAGGCCTACTTCACTTTGTGGTGACACTGGCAGAAAACTGAGCGAGTGTGTCGGTATAAGTTATCAGCGATGTCTACCAATACAGAACCCTAAAAGGCCAGTGTGAAAGATTTGTAATATTCCCTTTGCCCTTCAGCATGCACATTTTGCCCCTTTTGGTGCTTTGTAGATCCGCTATGCCACCAAAGAAGAAAAGGAACATTCAAAGCTTTTTCATTATGCAGAGTCTAATAGGCAAAGTAACTAGCCATACAAACTGGCAACTGGTAACCAGGCTTTCAAATGCGGATTTTACTGTGGAAAATAGCATTAACTGTTAGGATAATACCCAGGATATTGTCACAGCTAAACCTAGCTTCTGTAATTGTTCAACCAAGGTTAGGAGTCATGTTGAATAAGGGTGTGCTGCAGGACAGTCGCATAAAGCACAGAATAAAAGTTACCATGTCATTGACTGTTAATTGGGCTACCAATCTTGCAGTCGCAATAAACAATGGATCCGAGACATTTTCCTGTTCCTGTATTCTGTTTATGTAGGCTAATGTATTTGTGAATGTAGCCTGCACAATGCAAAGAAATAAAACATAAACTATGGTACATTTCCATACTCATAGAAATGAACATCGCGAGACACTTATCTATGATCTCATCCCAGAAAGATTTTCTTTGACTTTGACTTGTTTATTTGAACATTAATTTTATCTAATGACATAGCAAACATGATTAATTGAATCTACATATCCTTGCACTATGCAAAACTATTTTCCACTAGCCTAAAACCGTGAGACTGAATTGCGTTACGTTCCTCTTAAAGTGACAGGCACTCAATTAGACTTACAAGGATACAAGGATACAAGGAAGTTTATTGTCACATGCATATAGTTACTGGAAGTAAGAAATGCAGTGAAATTATGTCTGGTGTCAGCCTATTTGTGCATTAATGGGGGGGGGGGGGTAAAGAGTGCTGTAGAAGAGGGGTTTAGTAGATTAAGTGGCAAGGGTTGCATAAAAAAGGTGGGGGAGGATTGGGATTGGGTGGGGGGCACCAACAAGGAGCACCCAAGAGCAACAGGGGCAAGGAAAAACTCCCTTACCAAGGAAGAAACCTTGGGCAGATCCACGGCTCAAGGGGCTAACCCAACTGCCAGGGGTCTTGGTGTGTGTGTTGGGGGGATGACAGGGGAGATGGGATAGTGTGCTGTGTATGTGGGGAGAGGGCAGTGTGCAATATGTGTGTTGGGGAAGCTTCCTCATGAGACAATGTGCTGTGTATTGGGGGGGGGGGGGGGGCAGTGTGCTGTAAGTATGTTGGGGATGTGTGTTGGAGAAGCTTCCTTATGAAATAATGTGCTGTGTATGTAGGGTGGGGGGGGGGCAGGGACTTACTATTGCAAGCAGAGTACTGTATGTATGATGTATGTGAGTGATGACAGTGAAGATGTGTGTGTGTGGGCGGGGAGTGGAGTAGACTTACAGACCACAAATGTGATGATATTTAAGAAAAGTTATAATTTAAATATCAATATGATGTATTTGTAACAGGACAAGGTCCACGCCCCTTGTCTAGCCCTGTAGTGCCATTGCGAGTGGCTCTTGGCATTCGGAGGCGAGCCAATTAGTGCAGAGAAGTGGCTAAATAAATTGTAACTTTTAATTTGAAAGCCGACGTCATAGCTGCATACCGTTGTTCGTCCACCTGACCCCTGCCTTCACCGCGGGATCCCTTGTCCTGCCTGCTGTGCACGCATCCAGTGATATTCCTGGACTGCTGTCGGCTGCTGAACATGGGCCTCATAACCGACCTCAGCTGATTGATCTTGCGGTAACACAAGGAGCGACAACATCAAGGTTACCTTGGTTCAAGTTCTGAACGCTGCTGTTTTGTTTGCACCCAAGTCGTGTTGGTCGATTTTACATGTTTTGTTTATTGTAGCCTAGTCTATGTTTGCATACATTTTAACTTTCACACGGGAGAAGAACTGCATACCGACGGACACTCTCGTCCAGTAGTCCTTGTATAAACTGTGATGTTCACCACACTAGTGGTGAGTGCATATAGCCTACTGTGCAGTGTGTGTGTTAGGAGTATTGGCTCCTCTGATTTTCCCCTCTTGTCGGACAGGAGCTGCAGGCCAACTGGGGTGGCGGCCTATCTCGAGGTGGTGGTGTCCCTTCACTTTTCTTGCTGTGGTGCAATTTGAGAATTTGATATTGACATGTTCACGCTGCTCACGTGTGGTGTGTCTGTAGACCCTCCCTCGGATAAACTCTCCAGCCCTGGGTAAGCTCCAGCCCTGTTCCTGGCTCCTCTCATCCCTCAGCCAGTAGTCTGAGCACATCCTGGTGTATGTGTGTGTGTGTGTGTTGGTGTGTATACTGTACATGTGTGTCCAGGCCTTGTAGGCCACTTGTGTCAGTGCCTTAGTGACCAAGGTTCTAACTGTCTGGAGAGAACCCACTCCCTATATGTTTTTAAGATTTGTTAATAAAGACAGAGTTTATTTTTGGAAACATGCCTCTGGTTTTCTGTGACAACGAACCTGTGTTGCCTGGTTGGGCTTCATGTACCCAGTTATAGTCCAATTGATTGAAGATTCTGAGGGGCAGGGCCTCAGATGGCGTAGTCGACAATCCGTAAAGAAGAACTAACCTACCACTTGCCACATATTCAAATTACTAAATATGTTTAGCTATTAGTAATAACAATAAAAAGTTCATATGAATTCCAAAATATGAAAACCTATGACAACCATCACTTTCTGTGTGTGTGTGTCACTATGATTGCCACTGATGTAAATGATCACACAATATTCAATATTACTGATGGCGTCAAGGTGGTGGGGGCCCCCAAACCAAATCATTTTTTAAAAAATCTCAAAAGGACGACAAAAGTATCAAAAAGACGGCCAAAAGTATCGAAATCGATATTTTTCACTTGCTATTGGTATTGAAACAATAATGTTGATATCGTGACAACAGGAGTTGGGGATGTGTCCCCACCAAAGCTGAGACCAAACCTACGCCCTTGCTGGCTATGTACATTTATTCAGGTCTGTAGTCTTTTACATAAAGTGTTGCAACGCTGTTTACCTCTTAATATTGGGGATGATGACTAAACCTGATATGATACAGTGTGATGCCCATGGTGCACGTACCCCCCTCCACCACCTCCCCCCAACATTCTAAATAAATTGTATGCACCATATTGCTATGTAGCAAACTAGGGATAGTGATATCCCTGCTGAAAAAAACAGCCTGACCAGCTAAAGGTGGTTTGCTGGTTGACCAGCTTGTTAACCAGCTTGTTTGACCACCCTATGATGGTTGACCTGCTAGACCAGCAAAACTCTTGCGAAAACATACCTTCAGCTGGTTTACCCATCTTATGATGGTAATTCAGCTGGTTTTGCTTGTCGTACCACCTCAAGCTGGTAATTTTAGCTGGTGTTGCTGGTCTATAGTGCTGGTTTAACTGGCCATGCCAGCTTATGTTGGTCATTCTAGCAAACCAGCATGACCAGCTTGACAGGCTGGTCACCAGCATGACCATCTTGCACCAGCTGTATCCCACAAGACAGGCTGGTCACACCAGCATGACCAGCTTCCTCAGATGGTCACGCCAGCATATCCAGCTGGTGGCCTAACCAGCTACACCAGCAAAAACCAGCAAAAGCTGGAAGAAAACCAGCAAAAACCAGCTAAAACCAGCTAAAACCAGCTACCAGCATAAGCTAGTTTCTAGCTGTTTTTTTTTCAGCAGGGATTACACACCATTTGAAAGCTTGGATTCCTGCAAAAATACTTTTGTGTAATTATTCCATATTTTGTGTAGTCCTTCTATATAAGAAACCATGACATACAATTAAAACACTGATAATACAACTTCAGAGTGTTACCTTTTATTTGAGATCATGATTATGCTTCTACACCAAGAGGTTCATACAAGGTAAGCCTTTTATTGTCCAGAGTGACTATTTGCACCCCTGGTTCAATTAGCCTTGGCCACACAGCTGGGCTGTTTGCACCCTGTATGACGCATGACGACAACAAATGTGTTGTGCATGCACAAAAAACCTGGCGGACATTTGTTTTTTTGTCAGCAGAAAGTAAAGAAGTCAGAAAGGTTTTGGCACTAATATCTTTTCTGTAATTTCTGTGTAATCTACTCATGTTTTTTTCCTACTGTATATTGGTCTACTTTTACACACAGCTTCACAAGACCTGGTGCTAGGGCTCAGTTGTGTTCCTCAAGTGACTTAGAGGCCTGAAATGTGGTCAGTTCAAAGATGTTTGTAACCCGGTAGAAAAAGACAATATTCTTGCCACTGTAACTCTGTGCCAGTACATCACACATTGATTCTGAAAGTTTCCTAAAAAGCTACAGGGTCTAAGCTTTCTGAAGTAGGCACAGTGCAATGTCAGGGGGGAAAGCCTAGAAATGGCCCATACCAGGTCACGTTAAAGAGGTAAAACAGGCATTGTAATACATTATGATTGTTCACAATGTGAAGGTGTATACAATAACGACCTAATGCTTCATTACTATATAAAATGATATGTATACATAGACTGTAGACTTATGAATCCTTATGATCCCTTATATATATATATATATATATATATATATATAAGGGAACACTTATATCATTATACACATGCTTTATTGATACTTATAATGCTTTATTGATACTTACCAAGAGAGGCTGCAAGGCCTGAACTGATATGACTGAGCATATATGCACCTTCCCATGACACAGTTTGTTTGGCGACAGCTTAACCTGTGGTTGTGTGTGGTGGTGTGCGTGCGTGTGCGTGCGTGTGTGTGCATACGTGCATGTGTGTGTGTGTGTGTGTGTGTGTGTGGTGGTGTGCGTGCGTGCATGCGTGTGTGTGTGTGTGCTCTCTGGATTTTTGATGTTATTCAGGAAAAAAGTGTCTGAAATCTTTTAGTTAGTTTAGTTTAGTTTTGTAAACCTAAGCCATTTGTAAACCCAGTTATCTTCATATTTTAAGTACTGAATGACTCATAACACTCAACATTTCAACAAGAAATATCAACTTATGAAATTCACAGTCATGATAGTGAAAAATCAAATTCAGTCATGATAGTATTTGCAAAAGTTCCAAATTATGAGTATGGATTCTTAGTTTTCCTTCCATTGGAAATAGTAATAACATACAGTGTACAGTTTGATACTTTTCCTTTTGCTAAACCTTTAACAGTAAAAAGATCACCAAAGTCAGAGTTTGGCGATATTTGATGAATACAAAGAAGAAATGAGTTTTCTAACACCACATCTGGGATATTACCTTGAAATAACTATTCAGTTCCTTGTTGCATGCGAGACTCAGACATTCTGTTTCGGCCTTGTGTATGTCTCTCTGTTTCTTCATTCTCTCTCTCTCTCTCTCCCTCTCATTCTCTCGTTCTCTCCTCCCCTTCTTCCCCTATGCTTTCTTTATCTTCCCAGGCCCTTCAGACCCTGTGAAGAGAAGATTTCTGCCTCGCTGGGAATGGCAATGGGGCCTTTGTTGGCCAGCTAATCCATAATTAAAGTGGAGATAAAGGAGAACTGTCACTCCATTGTTGTGTAGTGAATGTGATCGGGAACAGAAGCTGTGCTGCACATCCACAAACGCGTAGATGAACGCCGCAAATGATGGCAAATAACCTTTTTATTACGCTTGCTCTTTTTGGTTGCAGATCCCTGGAAATGGGTCACTTTAAATAAGAAGACGTGGTTATAGATAAAACTGGCTCAGTGCAAGTGATTTGTCGTAACATTTAAGCATGCAACAGCTGTAAACTGTGCTTCTTGAAGACAGTGAATATCTACTGATTTATCTGAATCAATGGACTATATACGTAGTTAGATATTAAATATTTGGTTGTTTTGTTGTTAAATTACTGCACAGAATGTTAATTGAGTATGTGTAGATTGGTTAATCTGGATTGCCTGTGTGTTGTGCTTTGACAATAATGTTAAACCCAGGTTGTATTTTGAATTACTTTACTATTATTGGATTTTAGCTGAAAAATAAATAAATCTCAGTCTCTAGATAATGTCTTATCACGGAAGAAGAAAGTCAATGGCACAGTCTCAGAATGCGCTCTCATTCAAAGACACCATTGTGTGCAAAGTCATGCAACATCCAAGACAATGAATCTAAACGAAATAGAATTGTACAAAGATGAAGTTTCACAACATGCATTGCTGGTTTTATGGAGGAAACGCCTTGTTAGAAAAGCTGTAAGACCAATTTGATAGGCGTGGCAAGGTCACGATAGATATACAATTCAGTGTAGCACCATTACTAGTCTTGAGTCATTCAAATACCCCCCTCCCCTTTTTTCACTACTTTTTGGTTCACTGTTCCTAGAGGATACTGAAACTCATGAAACTTGGAAGGCGGGTTGCCACACTAGGCTAATAAGGAACAAAAACGTTTGGTCCCTGGGCCACAGAACTTAAGTAATGTGGATACAGACAAATATTTGTGAGGCGACAAAGTATACTTTGTCTGTTGTTGCACACTATGGTAAAAATCTGGACATACCGCAAGAATAGGGGATGGAGAGAAATTGAGAAGTGTGATTTATTTTCATTGGATACATGCAGCACTGTGGTACAGTCATATTAGGTACCGCTCTGCGATACATCTAATTTTCTTCACTTTTTTTTGGTTCTGCCTTGTGATACAAAGCCAGAGCTGCAGCTGAGAGGCTTTTGACCCCGTGGCAGGAAAAGAACAGCTTCATGCTTGAAGGTGTTATTTCATTGTGTGGAGCCGTGACCTGTTTCAGAGGGACTTCTTGTGTCTTCACAGTTCAGCTGTCAGTAATAGAAAGGTCAAGGAAGGGAGTGGTGTGGAATTGACCGTGGAGTGTGCCACCAGTGGAACCCACAGGGGCTCAGACATCAGCATCGGTACACTGTTTGTGCTCCTCCAAATGCTTCTGATCTCCCTGGGTGAGCAGGCAGGGGCAGACTCTACTTGGGGCAACATATTCTATGCATATCACAGATGTGAATGACATGTTGTATTTGGGGAGGAGGGACACCTGCAAAAATAGTGAAAGCCTGGTATTTTTTTCAATCCAATATTTTAATAATTGCCAAGAGCCAAACAAAGTTGGCGTTGTTGATGCTGTAACATGGGGATAGTTTTTTTTTTTTTCATTTCTATTGAAGCCCACAGCTACAGTACACATGTGACAGCTTGCTTTAATTAACTTTGATGTGATTTGCCCAGTTGTGAAAAGCTGGTGGGTGAGAACAACAAAGTATCCCTGACTGACAGTCAAACTGGTTATGTGGCTCAATGCAGAATGTGCCTGCATCGTGCCCTCCCCACTTGCAGGTGTTGTCTGCTGCTGAAGAGGCATATTGGAGAGGCAGGAGCTGTCCAACCTGCTGAAATGAGAGTTTAGCATGGTGCTCGCTGTCCAAGGTGCTGAACATACAACTTTTATTAGCGGGCAATGAGTGTGTGTGTGTGTGTGTGTGTGTGTGTGTGTGTGTGTGTGTGTCTGTGTGTAGACTACCAGCAGGGCTTTTGCTGCAGCTTGGACTCTATGGTCTGGTGTCCTCAGATTGTGCCATGTCATAAACAGTGCACCCCCACTCAAATGGCTGCAATACGTAAGAAATACTCCATTACTGAGCTATGTCATAGATACTGTGTATTATGTCCAACTATAAGCGTAACAGAGTTATATTCACTTTTCACTTATTGAAGCCTTTCATGATCTTTATCAGTATTTCAATATGGTCTATATAGAAATATAGAGAGAGTTAACACCTACCCAAGTCAAATTCTTTGTATATGTAAGTACAGGGTGCGATTTGTGTAAAAACCAGAGGGGGGGGGGATGATTTTGAATAAGTTTGTAAACCCCACCCCCCCCCCCCCAAAAAAAAAAATGATAGCCTAGTAATGTCATGGCTAATAATACCCTATATTATTTTTGCCACCTTTGTAACATTTTAGTTTTAGTTTACCGTGGTGTATGACTTTAAACAGCGAGTGTGCTTGGTATGATGATCAGCTCCTCTAATGCAGGGTGGGACTACGTTTTGACAAGCATACAAATTCACCTTGTTCTTGCCCCATCTGAAATGACTTCTCTACTTTTGCTGCCTCCATCCTTTCTGTATTTGTTGTGTAAAAAAATGTTGTATATGATGGCACTGAAGTCTTACTGTAAGTTAGTGAATTGGCTAACAGTGTTAGTTGGTAACCAAATAGCCTACACATTGCGCTACACGCTGCGTAGGCTACGTGCATTCTCTCTCCTGCTGATTTGCGTTCAGTAGCCAAGTGCGTAATATTGCAAAAGTTGAAAAAATAAATGTGTTTATTGTAGCCTACAGAAAATAAATAGCATATCATACTGTCAGTTAATTGCCTACAGTGCAGTGAAGAGTTTGGAGAGTAAAGTTATAGGGCAACTTGAAGTTTTATGAAAATAATTTACGAACCAGAACATAAAGACCATGAAGCTTCTGTTTCTTGCAGCTGTTAAAACACCCGCTAGATAGTTTAAATACCCACCAACATTCGTTTTTGCAGTACAGATTATTTCTAAAAGTTATTTGTCTACTACTGGCTGATTTATCAAACGAGTGCTTTCTCGTTCGTCCTCCGCAAACTACAGGTGTTTCGGTAGAGAGCCATTGAATAACGTTTCCATTGAACCTAGCCATTTATGATGGATTACACACTCGACATTCTGAAATGTCCTGCACGATCAAGGCCCAATTAAGTTATCACGCAGCCACTGTGTCAGCAGCATGAGTGCTGACGGTGACGGTGCGTTTCTGATGTCAGATTATTATTATGTTGGCTAGCCTACTAGACTGTTCTCACGTTGCAGCGCTTTACTTATATGAAGTAGCATTAATCAATATGAGGGGCAGAGGGGGATAAATGTTGTCCCCCCCGACGATAAAAATAATTTAGCAGAGGTAGGGATAGGAAAACCAGAGGGGGGGGGGGGATCCTCACCATCCCCCCCTACAAATCGCACCCTGTGTAAGTAAACTTGGCCAATAAAAACTGATTCTGATTCTGAATAAATAACTCACTCGGTAATATGTAAGATCATGAACAGGATCAGAGTGAGCACTCCCCACCAATCCAGCACTCATACAGTAAGTGTCGCCGAGCCAGATGATACTCTGTGTCCCTTGAACTTCCTTCTCTACTCGCCATCCCTGCCTGTGTTGACATTAATGAACAGCTATGATGTAATAGTGGTGCTATTATCTTCTACAACAAACCACATTATCTTTATCATTACTGAAGTCAAAATGAGTAGCTAGTTCGGAGTGAGCAATTGTATTGAGAGCTGATTGATGGTATAGTTTATATAATGGCTGATACAGACACAGGATGACACAGAGTGGAACAGAGGCACTGGAAGTTGGAGATGAATGGAAGGGGATGTGTTGTTCTGACACAATAAATAAACAAACTATAGCTAAAGAAGTGAAAGAGTCACAGGTGTACCACTAGAAACATAAGAAGAGCTTGAAGATGCCAGTGCCAATCAGTTTTATAGAAATGCATTACATGCTAGCTTAACATTCCATTTGGTGCTAGCCTGAGGCGATGCTATGATCCTGTACATTACATTTCAAACATTAAATGTCTTTTTTCTCTGCCTGTTTTTCTGTTATATTTCTCGTTTACTCCCTTGCACTCTAAGCCATGCCTTGGGGCTCGCTGACATTTCTGTGTGGAGAGCGTGACATTCTCCTCTGCACATCTATGCACTTGATGAGGGCAGGCAAGACAACACCAGTGGCTTTCTAACATTTACCTTGAGTCTCGCTTCTATTTCCATCCATTAGCTGAAGACTCCTGTCAGGCCAATGGGCTGCCATTAACGCCTTGGGGTCCAAGGATGCATGTTTAATCAGCCGACAGCAGCTCCAGAATAGCTGGGAGGTTTCTCTCTCTCTCTCTCTCTCTCTCTCTCTCTCTCTCTCTCTCTCTAGGCTCCACAGCATCAGCCCACTCTCATTCAACGTGATATTGGATTTTCAGTGCTGGTGCACTCTGGCTGACCCACTTCATTTGTGTCAAAAGTAACTACTGTAATCCCGAGGCCGTGGGGGGGGGGGGGCTGCAGCGCTCGAGGAAAAAGAGACTTGGCCTCTGGCTGGGGCCTGCATGCGTGTCTGCGTGCTCCTCACCTCTGCGTGCCTGGAGCAGCCTCCACCAGGAATCAAGACGCAACATTGTGTGAATGCCAAAATAATTTGGCTAGAAGTCGCTAGGCCATTATGCACATGCAACACTGTGAAATGTAAGTGGCTCTCACTTATCCCTCTCAAAAGAGAATCACGTCAGAATCAGAGTCAGAGGTAGGTGTATTCATTTCATTGCTGTAGTATTTGCTATAAATCTGTCCTATGCTGAAGGATATACATATTAGCATCAGCTGTTCCTGTGTGTTCTGTATCCTCAGTTTAATTAGATAAAACATCAGAATCATCAAAAACAACTCTTTGGACATACCATTCTGTGATTGCTTTTTTTTATTATTATTACTAGAAGCATTCTATATGGAAAAAGTTCAAACATTCTATATGGAAAAAGTGCCAATGTAAAGACTATATGATTATGTGATAAACATACCTTTAGAACACATATATGATTTCAAAATTTATGTTATAAACGTAAGCTGTGGTATCGGTGTTTCTAAAATCCTGGAGAGTTTTTGACAAAAAAATGGCTGAAAAGCAGCTGTTTTTGTATTTTGAAAAAATGTATACCCCATGTTTAGAAAACATACACATGAGCACAACACCCTAAAAGAGACATATGGCACCATGCTGCACATCTGTATGACACTTATGTACAGTATATGTGACAACCAGAGCCGGACAGTAACGGAGTACATTTACTTGAGTAAGGTACTTGAGTACAATTTTGAGGGATCTGTACTTTACTCAAGTATCATTTTTGGGGAGTACTCATGACTTTACTCAAGTACATTTGAGAGGCAAATATTGTACTCTTTACTCCATTACTCCTGTATTAACATTAACATTTTTCATAACTCCATGTAGGACGTTTCTGTACATAAATGTAAGCACTGTGGCAGTAGTAATGCAATATTTAGAAAATGTAGGCTACTCTTGTACTCTTGATACTCAAGTACTTTTAAAAAACAAGTACTTCAGTACTTTTACTTAAGTAGACATCTGACTGTTGTACTTTTACTTGTAGTTGAGTAAAATTTAGCAAAGGGTATCTGTACTTTTACTCAAGTAATGAAGCTGTGTACTTTGTCCGCCTCTGGTGACAACTATGATAGTCCGTGAAGACTCATAATAGCTCAAAGTTGGCAAAATAACTTTTTTGTCCCTCCTACCTTTGCCACCTCGTTTGGGTCTGAAAAGTTGATCATGTTTAAATGGCTATTTTCCCCTCGCATGAGCATCTGGTCCCCTGCTGCTTGACGGAAGGGGGACCTGGGGATCCAGATGTTGTGTAGGATTGTAGACTGGCACGCAGGTAGGGGTGTTCGCTCCACAGATGGGTCTGTTCATGCTCACGGTCCCCCCGAGACGCAACTGTTGAAAGTTAACCGGGAAAAAGTTGATGAAGTTGCTTGAAGTACATGCACAAAACTTCCAAGGCTACCAAGCAAGGCGGTGACGTCAATTGGGAAAACACGACTTGACACATAGCCAGTGAGGTTCAATGAGAGATGACAGCATTTAGCCTGTATGTATCAGCTCATTCAGCTCAGGATCATGCCAAGGCTGCAGAGTGATTATGGCATTTGGAAATTAAAGAGCACTGACTCAGTCATAAAAGCCTCATTAGCCTTTTTATTAAAAGGTTACTGTTTCCCCGTTGTCTTACTGTACCAGCGTTCATCAAGGAAGAGCAGTTGACAGCTCTTGTGTTTCTTTGTTGGTTGTTTTTTCCACCTTGCAAATAAGACATCAGCCTCCAGTCATTTCATAAAAGAGAAATTGTGCTTAGTTAACTGATCATTTGTGTGATTTTATGAGAGCATTGTCTCATTATAGCCGCTAAACCTCTATGTTTTTGTGTGTCTCCAGTAATGATTATGGAACATTGGATGCATAATGAAGCTTTTGATGTCTATGCAGCGCTAGTGGTTAAATGACCCTGCAGTCTGGATCATTGCATCATCTCCACTGCTGAGCAACATGATTGGAAGTGTATCATTAACAGCATAAATGTCCGTGATATGAGTGTATGTGTGTGTGTGTGTGTGTGTGTGTGTGTGTGTATTGACATGGTGAGAGCATGTGGAGTGTAATTGTTTTGATCCCTATTTTGGAACAGCATCCTCCACACCGTACCATAGGCCCAGCCCTCTCCTCCTCCTCATCTTCCTCTTCCTCGTCCTCTTCCTCTGTTCTTGATGTAACACGGGCCACCTGGAGGGAACGCCGGGCCCCCGTCTCTGTACAGCAACCTCCTTCAGTTACCCCACTAAGATGGGGTGGGCGTAGAGAGAGAACAGTTGGGCTTTACAGCTGGGCAGAGTCCAGGGAGACCCACCATATTCAACACTTCCTCAGGACATACTTATACACAGCTGCTTCCCAGATGGGGGTATTCCAACCCGCTGGTGCAGTGTAAACAACAGCAAACGGCAGCTCTAACGCAGACTGCGGCTGAACTGGCCCAGGAGGAGGAGGAGAGGGACAAAGAAATCTTCCCTTAACTTGATTCGCCTTTGTGAGCTTTGCCTCACTAACTTCAGCACATGTGAACTGAGCGAATTACTCAGGGACAGTTCTTTGACAAAAAATATGTTTTTGTCTCTCTCTTTACCTTACTCCTCTCCCTGTCTCTAAGGGTTCACTTCATGATGTTTTGAATGTGTTCGTGCGTGTTATTATTTCAAAATGGCCTCTCACCAGTGCCAGCTAGGGGTTTTTTATCAAATATTCAACTATTAAAATCACTAGTCCTGTAGTCAGCAGTCAACTATTTGTGGACAAAATGGCTAAAGGCTAAAGGAGCTAGACACTCCTACTGTATGTGTGCAAGTACTTCACCGAAAATGAGAACTGTCCCACAGTGTAAACTACAGTAAATATAACCATCTAAAGATGAAACACTCACTAATGTGGTGATTACAACTAGTCGACAACAGGGCACTGTTCGCCAAAACCAGCCGACACAAAGACAGCTTCTTCTTCCAAGCACTCGCCCTGTTGAACGCTCAGAAATAGCCCCCACCCTTACACTGAACAAAGTCAATCAACACTGTTCTGCTCATCTACCTCATGTATACTTCAATCTTACAATTACAATATTGTTATTAATACATTATTATTACACTGAACTGCCTTGTACGAGGAGGCCCATCTGCACCCCCCCCCCCCCCCCCCCCCACCGACCCATGCTACCCTATCCCTATCCCACCCATAGTGTTATAACTACTGCAAATATACATGCTGTATTTACACCTTATATAGCCATATTCTCCCTTCATTCTATTCTTACTGTTCTGTTTTTGTTCTTTTATTTATTTTTTTTTATTCTAATATGTTAAGTTGTACTTTAAGAGTCAAATTCCTTGTTTGCAAACCTGGCCAATAAAGCTGATTCTGAGTCTGATTCTGATTCTGACTATTCTGAAAAAACAGTTAAGATCCGTAGTGGTGATTGGGGAAACCCATAGTGGAACCCATTTGTACTTTCACCTATTTATGTGTGCTGACACTCACAGCATCATTATGAAGCATTATACATCATAAGACTATTAATGCAAATAATGAATTGCTATATGTTTTTAATAGCAGTGCAGGTTCACTTCTCTGTGGGTGAAATGAGTTCGGAATGAATTGCAGGGGTACAGGCTGTCTGGTTGCAGTAGAGTTTCCCTTTGTCTGTACAATATTCATCAACCAGAACTATTGCATCATGCTTGTATTGTGAAAAAGATTTACTTCTGGAATATAAAACAGGCTAGTATATATGTTTGTATTTTGAGGTTTTGTAGAATAGTTGGTTACATGTCAGCAGGGAACATTATTTACTTGCTGGAGAGAGGACTGATAGACATCCAATAGCTGCCTTGGCGATACATTAAAATTGCATACAGTAAAAGCAAATGGCTGTCAGCATTGTTATACCAGCTGGCCAAACAGGATTTAGTCCATTAATCCAAGCTGGATAAAACAAATGGGCAGCAGTTGAAGCCTATCATCTGTAGGCTATTATCTGAGCTTTTAAAATATATTACATGACAAGTGGTGGTTTGAACCCTAATTATCATCTCAGAATCTATCTCACTGTTTCCAGATTAGCCGTCATTGTTTGGATCACATTGCACTTTGCCCTGTAAGGATGAAACAAGGATATTATTACCGTTGGTCGTAAAATATTATTTATGTACAGCAAGACAAGTGCACAAATAAGACTATATAGTAGCTCCACATGTAAATTAAATGGGCACAAATAAGACTATATAGTAGCTCCACATGTAAATTAAATGAAATATGCCTGTACAGCATGATGTGGTGTCTAGGCTAATAACTGAACTGGACTCAGTTATTTGGAGGGAGAGGGAGAGAGAGAGAGAGAGAGAGAGAGAGAGAGAAAGAGAGAGAATGTGTGTGTGTGTGTGTGTGTGTGTGTGACAGAGAGAGAGTGGGAGAAAGAGTGAAGATTAAGAGAGAATCTACCACTAAAGAGAGTGCATGTGTAAGTGATGTCACATATTCCAGGCAAGGCTTGTAGGGATAGAAATAGCGGCACTTCGGGGGAAGTGGGCTGCTCTAATTGAGGTGCAATATTTCCTGTCAATCACTGTGTCAAACACGAGGTTGGAATTCAAAAGCTGTTGCTGCATACTCCAGTCGGTATGCCATTGGCAACCGTGTGACCTCAGTTTCCTCCACCCATTTACTTTGGGCTCAGTGCACTGGTACAGGTGGAGAAAGCGATGAAGTGTCATTGTATGTCCTAAATCATAAGTCATAATAAAGCTGAGCAGACACGTTTGCCTTGAGACATTTCCCACAAAAAAAGAGTTATCTTAAAGAGACTTTCCATGGACAAATCATTAATGATCTTTTCAAAGGGCTATCAATTGTGGATCTCATTTACAGTGAGAAGACTGCAGGAGTGGAGGATAGACTCTGCAGATCAATGTAAATAAATCTCAAATTCAGCTGTTTCTGTCATTTGCTATTAATTATCCAATCAACGGCAATTGCTTCAGCGTGGTGGGATCTCAATTTCTCAGGCTTATAGGTTTTTCATTACCTCAGTACACTTGAGCCAGAATTGACCTCCACCTTGGATAGTTGGCAAGTGTAAATCCATCTCACGACTTTGCCTTACAGGGGCTATTAGCAGACATTGATCTTGAGAAGTGCTTTCGTTTCTGTATTTCTGTCTCTTCCAAGCTTATCGTCGGGAACAAGGTAAATTGGAAGAATAAGACTTTGCTTGTGACACTTAAGCAGCTGGCGCTGTTCCCCCCTGGAGGTCACCCGGCAAACCCCCACCCCACCCCCCGACACACACACAACTTTCACCCATACTTGGATGTCTCCAGAGGTGATCCAGAGTCGGGGGCTGGGGGTTGGGGGTCTGGAGAAGCATGCCTAATGCCCAGGAACAGATTTGTGTAGCCGAGGTTGTTTTTGCCCGAGGGGGGTACATATGTCGGGGTCAGCTATTGTAAGACCTTGGATGCTGTAGCCCATATTGTTAGATTCATCTTCAGCTCTCTGGAGCAGGGCCGGTGAGTCACTTGAAGCAGGGTGACCTCACATATCAGACTCAAGTTAGTCAAAAGACCACCAAGGTTCAGCCAGAATCATAATGATGGGAGGGCACCTTTTTCTGCCTTTTTTTGTTTTGTTTTAAGAACCTCCGGATATTTTCTCCCCCCTTGTCCTTGACGTGGTATTTGTTCTGAAAAACAAAACTTTAAATCGGTCTAGAACACTACATTTTTGAGGAAAGAGAAGAGATTGGAGGACAAGCAATTGTAGCAGACGAGTAGCTGACATCTCCAGTGATGCCCGTGGCACATTTGCTAGAGAGTTAGCCACAACGCTCAGTTTGACAAGCATTCTCCCTCCAGCAGACTTCAGCTTCTCATCATCTGGCCCCCCGCTAATAGGAAAGGACATCTCCGCTAACATTGTGAATATTGGACACTGCACATTGTCCCCTGGTTATTGGCAGCATGCACGGTCTCAGCAGTTTGGGGCGATGACAGATCTGCCAGGTGGCACTCCGCATCCTCTGGGTGCAGACATTTCTGCTGCTCTATCATTTCCCCTGACCTCACCGAATGCCGCCTTTTTTTTTTTTTGGTATGGAGAAGCGGAGCGCTGCCAGAACCAGCCTCAGCAGATGCATCAATTGTAATTAACACCCGCATGCCGGACATTTTGTGTGTCTACAGCAGAGAGGAGGTCACTTTGTCTACAGCAGAGAGGAGGTCACTTTGTCTTGCTCCGTGAGAGGAGGTCACTTTGGCACTTTTGACATCAAAAGGCTGGTAGGGAGGGTGTTACAGTGGGGTTTTCCTGCCGTGACATACAATATATTAATGACATCAAAAGGCTGGTAGGGAGGGTGTTACAGTGGGGTTGTACAGTTTGTCAGATTCTTTAAAGTTCTTAAAGTCATTTTATCAGTTTTATTTTGCTTTAGTGGTCTGGTCTAGTAACACAACGATGATGATCTGCTGTGTCAAGCCACATTTAAGAGAATATTTATTCCATGCTATTAAAAAGTAATAATACAATATATAAAAAGTGATTATACAATATATTTATTCAATCAATTGCCAAATAAGTTGACAACAGCACCATATCTTGTCATTTGGTGCTTCACTTGTACAAAACTGATCAATTGGGTTCAGACAGTTAAAAATAATTAGAGGAAAGACTCTGGCTGAAACTCATAGATTTTTGTCAGGTGCCACAATTATCAGATTTCCCCCCTAATTCCTTCCTGGATCCCATTGACAGGTTGTCCATCACGCCTGCACATCTGGGGCCGGCAAGATCAGATGACTCTTAAAGAGGTGAAAAGGGCTGTCAGCTAGTGGCAGCCCGAGACAGGAAGCTCCAAACTGGTCGCAGTGGTGCTGATGGACCGCACGGATGATGGACACACACAAAGCCCATTCTCTCTCACCAAAAGAAATGAGAACTGACAGGGAAAAGACTCTGAGTACGACTGCATTGGATTGTGCCTTTGCGCTGCCAGTTCGTCTGAGGAAATGAAGTTGACAAGTGATGCAAGTAAATTGCTCCCTAAAACAGCATTTCCATTCTGTGTGGTATGACTGTTACGCATATGTAATAGTCAACTGTTTGATAATTTCAACATTACATCAGTAGAATGGGGAACCTGACCAATGAATACTTTAGTATCTATATACCACAGGGCCACACTATGTAATTAGGCCAATACAGGTAACACACCATATCAACAGCATATGGATAGCATGCACATGGTTGATGGCGGTTCTTATTTGTAATCTACTGAAGCAGTGTCTTCTGGCACAAGCTAAGGGAAGGGCGTCTGGGTTGGGAAGAGTGGTTGGAGAGGGTGTCCAGTGGCTTATTGATTACACACCCAAGGCTTTCAAAGTCATTAGAAGTCATTCTCCTCGGAGCCTGACAGCCCGAGTGAGTGATTGTGAAAAAGAGGCTGCCTTAGGTAATTGAACTTTGCGGTTTTGGAGCAGCGAGCAGCGGGCTTGGTGTCTTGCCGAAAGTGAGGTGGAGACCCTGAAGGGGGGCACTAACGCTGGGGAGGGAGACACTGCCAAAACTGCACCACGAGAACATAATCAGACAGCATCACGTTGCAGGAGAAATGAACTGGATGTGAACAGAGGTGGAAACAAGAAAACAATATGGGGCATGTTCACAGAGAAGGTGATAATTACGCTAGGTTTGGCTAAATGTGGTACGTGTTTTTGGAGTGGTTTAATTTGCTTCCTGGCACCTGCTTGAGAGCAAATGAACACAATTACACCTGTGTCAATGGAAATACACACAAAATGAAGTAGGCTGAAAAAGTTTTGTAAAGTGGGATTTTTTTCTTTATCTTTAACTTTATAATGAACTCAATGACCATTTTCAAAGGGAAGCTAGCAAATAAATTGAAAGAATTATGCACTTCAACTCCCCCTATTACCGTCGGTCCCGTATTTCCACCGTCTTGCGTGTATGTGTCACTTAATATCCATTTCTATACAAACCAAGACAGCGGACTCCTAAAGAAACGCAAGCACCCACACCATAGGTGTATCTAAATTATCTATGTACCAAAAATGACATTTTACCGTGACTCGAAGAGCTGTAAACAGTGTTGTAAGGTTGCGTGTACACATCCGCTTGGAGCTCCGGTGTAATTTTAATTTCATGACTAGAATTATCGGTCTAACCGTTCATGTGCCGTTGAAACGGTGTAAATAGGCGACCCATCAGGCCAGCACTATAACTCCGAGCGTGGTAAACAAAATCGGATATTTCAGGCAGTAAATGCTCCCGTTAAGAACCAAACCAGATTTTGTTCAAATCTATACACCTACTGTATGGCTACTGAAAAATGTAAGGTTCATTTAGCAAATGTTATTTTAAAGTGTTAAAAGATTGTTCTAAAATCGTTGTTTTAGAATTTCCGAACAAAAGTGGTGATAATTGGGGGTGTTACGATACTCTAGTGAACTGCAAAAGCCATATCTCATTGGTGCAAAATATCAGTTTTTTAGTGGCTACTAACCCTTTTGGGTTTGTAATACCGTGAATGTGAAATGTTAAGTTCTTTAATGCTTGCAGAGCTGTGACGTACACTGTACCATTGCCTGAACAGTCTGCCGGAGAACACCGCTACACGTGAAAGAAGGCCTGATTGAAGCATTCAGACTTCTAGAACCATCAGATCAATCTAAAACTTACTGGCAATGACCGCTTCACCAGCAGGAGTGCCTCAAGGTGGGGGGCGCCCCTGTTCACACTACCATTGTTATGCTCTCACATGGCTGGGGGTGGGGAAAAAACAATGGTGGAAGCATGCTATAGGTGTTAGATGCTGAACGAGGAGTGGGGGGAAATCCAAAGCTCATGGTGACCCTATTGAAGGAGAACGGTAACGCCACAGTGTGCACATGTAAGATGTGGAGCGAGAGGCACTGGCTGTAAAAACCAACGCCTGCTATGTAAGTTGGATAAAAAACACCCAACCAATTATGGTCTGCTGGTGGGCTGGAAAGACTAAATCACACGTCAATGCAGAGAGAGAGAGATAGGGGAGAGAGACAGAGAGAAGAGAGAAAAACAGAGAGAGAGAGAGGGAAAGAGAGAGAGAGGAGGGGGAGAGAGAGAGCACAGTGGCAGTGGGACTGTAGGAAGAAATAGAACTATAGAAGGGAGACAGCTGTCATCATATATATACCTAAAGCCTCTCATCCTCCACATCTTTAGATCTTAGCAATGAGTAGGATGTTTACATCAGGCTAATCTCCAGTCACTGCGTAGTCTCAGGGTGAAACTGTAGCAAGAACAGTTATGACATATGACCTGTCAGACACTAGCTTGGATAGAAGATCATTAAATCACATTGAACTTCATCATGCTTTCTCTCATCACTAGCTGAAGAAGAGCATATGGCACTGTATTTCAAATGAAGGCTTTAGAGCAGATTACAGCATACTGTGTTTGCGTATGACACCAAGTCCAAGCCGAAGCCCAGACCAAGATCAACAACATTTTACAAAGTGGTTCTGTATAGTTAGGTTTCTGTGTTCAAACAAATATTCACCATTTAGATAGATAAGGCATGTTTTTTCGTACATGAAATGTGCAAACAATGTTATGCAACACAAGAGCCCAGTCATTTTCATGTCAATATCCATCCTAGTTGTGATGTTTTTGAATCTAAGTGAATAACACAAGCTCTAAAGTGCCACAGCCGACTGCTGTCTCCATGTTCATTTCCATTTTGAGTCAATTTTGAGAGCTAATTCTGTATACTGTCTTATGTACACATACATCTCAGTTAGACATCTCATATCATTACTTCATTAGCCTGCTCTGGTTTCTCGACAGAAAACATGTGGATCTGTAACCTCTCATATTCACGTCTGTATTTTTGGATTCTCTGAGCTGTCATGGCTTGTGAGAAGTCTCAACACATTATTCTTGTCCTTTCATGCCACTTATCGATCTTGCACCAGGGTATACTATTGACTTTTGACTCATTACCAATTAATATTGTGAGAAATTAATTAATCATGAATTAAGTTACATTATTTGAATTTAATCTGTAATTAACTGACAATATGTCAATATGCTTCCCTCATCAGAATAATACAGGATTTCTAGATTCAGTTAACTTTATCAAAGTTGACTGTTTGTGACAACAGTCCTTGGATATATTTTAAGATCATCAAAGTATATTTACAAATCACCACTGATATAATTTAGCTCTTTTTTTTACAAAATTGCTGGCCTACAACAGATTGGAAGACTTCTATTCAAAATGAAACTACAAAGGGATTTTATAGTTGAAATGTTCAGCAAAACTGGCACCACGCTTATGAGTCAACAACCACTGCAGCAAGCACGGATGAGCGATTTCTTAATGGACCGTGGAAAGACTAGATTAGCTCATTGACTTGCAGTAGGCCTATTGGATCTCTTGACTCAAATTAGCCAGGCTGTCTGGCTAGAGAGATGCTGAAGGCACACTTTACATGATTAGAGGGATCTTTCAAGATACAATTTTATTGCTATTATATTGTATTTCTAATGTACATTGTGTATGATTACTTTTAATGCCAAAATAACCCTCTTTCCACAAATATTAATAATAATCCTATTTAAAAACTGTTTATTGAAGTTGGTATTAATTCCAAAAACTGTCTGTTCAGGTGGAATTTAAGTCAGTTGACTTAGTTCAAGCTTCAGGAGACTGTGGGGTCATCTGGTTGTATTATGGTATATGATATCCAGATAGAGACACATTCGTTTTAAGAGTGCAGTGTGTTGGATCTTGCCTGAACCAAACAGCACTTCAGCACAATACTGAAGAATTACACTCTCAGATGAATACTCCAAGATGAGTCTCCAGAGGCTCCTTCAGAAGATGAATATTCTAGTGTGACAATGATCTAAACACTGTCAAATTTAGATTCTAAATAAGAACGAAAAATTGAAAACTGTGACCTGCCCAAGAATGTAACTTGGCTTGAATCGGAGAGAACACATTTGGTGTGTTCTAAAGAGAGAGATGCAGCACAAACCCTGGAGCAAAGAGAGGCTAAAGAGCAACAGTACGCGCAAGCCATCTCATCACAAGATGGACATACAAAGAGTTGAAACAGTAAAAGATGTAAACCTCAGTAATGAAGGGTGCACTGACTTGCACTAAATTCCTTCTGTGGAACCTGTACATTCAGGATGATAAATAAAACTGTTAGTGTGTCCTTTGACATATGAAAACCCTACTGTTCAACATAGAAGTAATGCAAATGCTGTAAGTTCATACAATTTAAGATTATTTGACACTTAAATAATATTGTACGGCAGCATTTACTTCTGTGGTATACTGTGCATCTCTGGCATATTAGCTGTGACTTCCTTAACACGCAATGCATTCCCTTATGAAATATGCGAACTTCAACTCCAAGCTCAATTAAAAGAAACACAACTCTACTTTATCAAAGAGTGCACACCCACACACACACACACCCACACACACACACACACACACATATGGAAATAATGGAGAGTGCTAAGGGTGAGATAAGATCAAGACAAAGGACCCCCGACAACACGGAAATGAATCTAGCTGAGACCGGTATTATGACAAATCTCCCTCAAAATGGGAGCTTACTGTGCAATACATCAGAGCAAGAGATTAGTGGAGCACTTCAAATCTGGATTCGATTGAAGATACCAAACTTTGAATCGCGTTGCCTTTTTTCCCTCTCCTTTTGGCTTTGAAGCAATGAGATGCCAAACAGTAGCAAAGAGACCATTAAACAAACACTTGGATCTCTTCAGTGGAACGGCGTCCTTGTAGGTGGGGGTGGGGGGCTAACCTTCAAGCGGACCTGCAGCAAGCCTCCAAAGACTTCTTGGCAGAAAAAAAGACAGAGGAACACAAAAACAGGACAAATAATGTGCTCTCCTCCTGTTGAACCTGACTATTTTCATGCCCACCTGCGCGAGCATCCTCTAAACCGCCATCTGTTTTGTGTTTGTGTTTTGAAAACCGAGTATGAGACCTCATGCATGTTTTTTTTCTTTTCTTATTACTGATTCATGTGGCCTTGCTCGTTTCTCTAACCTGAGCGGCTGGGGTGCCTTCAGCACACGTCACTCATGCCGGCTGGTGTCATATTACATACCAACCCGTCATGTCCTGTGACAGGGCATATGATGGCTGTATTGAACAACAGTCAACGCAAGCCCTTAAATGCTGGAGGCGGTATAGAATGTGATGGACAAGTCCAGTGTTTTCCCCCCTTGTGAAACAATGCCCCATGGCCCCAGGCTTCCATATACTGCCGTATAGTAGGTAATAGCCATGGTGTAGGACTCAGGTGTAAGCCATGGGTGGTCTCCATATAATGTAGTCATGAAAACCCTTTGTTGCAGACAGTAAAAGCCTTTAACAGCATGTGTCCCTTTCTTTTTACATTTATGACAGACAAACCTTGTTGAATGTGTTGAATAGAAAAGAAAAAGACAATGAGTCATAATGAAGATGGTATAAGTGATGTACTACGGCAAAATAGAATCACTAAATGTTAACTACACATGAGAGAACATAACACTGATCATAACACTAGAGTTAATGTGTTGTTTTGTGCCATTTTTAAATGAGCATGATGAATATGAATTCATGAATATCTGTATCTGAGTCATTCAGGCTATTGAAGCAGCCATGTGTTTCCCCCTCTGGTGGAGGAGAACATAGCAAAATATTTATCAATCATGAAAGCAACAAATGCAAGACACCTCTCTGTCATCTTCAGAAAAGTATTTAGATCTTTGAAATGGTACTTGAAATGGTCCACCAATTTAAGTAATTGGATCTAAAAAATGTCCTTGATGGCTGACAGTTACAACACAATACCTTAGTGTGGGAAAAAAAACCTGCATCAGTTGCAGAACTGCTATGTAATGGACCATAATTCATGAGCATTCTGCACTTAGAGATTCATCCATATGAATACAACAGAAACTGCTCTACAGTATGTTAATTATTTACAGGTGTTTCCTTGGGCCTGCTGTGTCAAAGCAAGTGTGATATATAGGCATGAATGATTCAACATGCTACCTTGCATCTTCACATTCTTTCTATTCTCACTCTCTTAGCCCTGCACAAAAAAGCTTTATTCAATGTTGTAAGATTAGCACTCTATTTACTCAAGGTTGCTGCTTTCTCTCACTCACTCTCTCTCTCTCTCTCTCTCTCTCTCTATCTCTCTTTCTCTCTCTTCATCTATAATCCCTGAGAATGATAGCAGACCTCACAACACTCTTTGTTGCAGCATTGTTAGGTGTTGAGGTCTTCTAGAGTCCTTGTTGTCTTCGTCCCTTATCTGAAGCTGCAGTTAGTCTGAATTGTGAGAAGTGAAAGTTAAACACAAACCACAGGGTTCACAGATGCTCAAATGTACCTTACACATCCACACAATAGGAAAAGCAATGAATCACAGGGCTTGCTTTGATTATTTGTGTGTGTGTGTGTGTGTGTGTGTGTGTGTGTGTGTGCAGCAGGAGATTTCCACATTTGAACTGTGCTTTTCCTGTCACTGTTGAGGTAGTCCTGCTGTGGAATGAATATTCATGGTGTTTGCAGTGAAAGATGTATGGTGATATGTGCACCCCCTGTCCTTTCAGTTCAACCGGATCTCCCGCTGGCCATCCATCACAGACAACATGGATTCCACAGGGACAGCTGCATGTAGTCCACTGCCCGCCCCTGACCCATGTGGACAGAGCCAGAAGATATTTACCATCAGGAGCCAAACGGATAACCTGGATATATTTTGTTTTGTTTTTTAACGTATAAAAAAGAGTAATGATTTGTTCCTGTCATTTTTAACACCAGATTTAAATTTGCAATCACAAAGTCAAATGTGAAATGTTTAAGGCGAGTTGTGTTACCTATCTGAATTCACCTCTTTTTTGAATCAAACTGGAATAGTAGCCTTTTAGCTATATTTTGGCCATTCTTTTCCGATGTCATAGCATCTTCCATGGCAGCACAGCTGTCCACAAAAGAAAGCAATGGAGCAGCATAATGTGTTATTGCCAGGGCAAGGTTTTCATTTTGGGTTGAAGGAAAATAATTTTACTAAGGAAATACCAGAGAAAAACATGCTGTAAATGCACAGGAGCTGGACCCCTCACTGACATTGCCAGATTGGTTTGCGTTGTATTTCAGCAGTGCAGATTCCGCCTCTCATGATAGCACATCACATGCACCTGTGTCCATACTCATACCAATGTTTTAATGAGCTCCTCCTGTTTTATGCATATCCTCAGCATCCCTCTCAAGTCCACACAATCAGCCGAGATTCTGTTGAATATGTCATATTAGTCTCAGTAGAGAATATGCTGTCACACCCAGTGCAATAGTCTTTACAATAGTCTAGCACGACTAGTGTTCTGTGTTGTAACATTCCAGCCTATTCTGGGAGCCCAGGAGCCCATCTGATAGAGATCAGTATCTCGTCTCGTCTCGTCTCGTCTCGTCTCGTCTCCTCTTTCTCCTGCAGTCTCTCCCTTATTACCTCTGTTCCTCAGGTGGCACGTCTGTGGCAGCTGGAAAGTTGCCGCCGACGTGCCCAGTGCTTCTCCATCTGTGCCCTGGGTACGTCATGGTGATGACTCAGCCTCTCTCTCCCCCCCCCCCCCTTTCTCTCTCTCTATTCTGTCTGTCTGTCTGTCTGTCTGTCTCTCACTTCTCAGTCTTTCCGTCTCTGCTGTCTCTCTGTGTCAACTCCTGTCTGTGTGTCTGTCTCTCTCAGGCAGCCCTGCCGGTGTCTATCCCCTCTGCGATACGTCACGCGTCTGCTTGTTCGCTCGTTTGTTCGCTCGCTCGTTCGCACCTCGTCTCATTGGCTCCCATGAGCTCACCTGTTGCGCTGCACTGGCTCCTCAGTGAGAGACAGCCTTGCTGGGTTTTCATGGGACCTTATTCTTATCCTCTCTCCCTCCCATACCAACACTACCACTGTCATGTCCCCTTCCTCTCAGGCACACTTACTGATGCCCTGCGTGGTCCGGTGTAAGCACGCCTGCCCAGTATGTGGGCCCTCCCTGGGAACAGCATCAGGGTTAAGTGGGGTGTGATGGGCAGTGTTGGGCAATGGGCAACCACTCTTTCCTAACCTCATAGGATCACGAGTCTGGGTATTTATGGAGATTAGTAGGCGGGTGTGGATCGCATTGCATTTCACAGGAAACTACAGACTGGAGTTCTTTTTTCTCTGAGTGAGGAAGTGAATACCACACGCGCCTCAGATGACTGGGTGGCGGGGCACAATTAGAAATATTGATTTAAAAGCTGCACGCATGAAGATTGTGTTTAATCAAATTTGGCTACATCTTCATTTGCTATGTACACATTTACAGACGGATAGCGATAATAATTTCAAAACATAATAATAACATTAGACAGCCTTCTAACCATCTATCACTTAATTATTCTTCAAATAAGTTTTTTTTTCCTTGGGTCAGAAATAAGTTTCCAGACAAAGGATAATTTGCTCTTCTCAGCTTTCAGCGTGGTTCTTTCCACATGCATACACTTAAAACAAATGTGTTGAAAACAACACAACTTGCGCTGTTTTTAACACATCTCTGTGTCCAGATAGGGACAACACATTCATTTTAAGAGTGTAGTAATAGCAGTATCATTCAGTATTCCGTAGGATACTGTTCATTGTCAGCGCCTGACATATATAGACTCCTTGCTAATAAATAACACAAAGTGTGACCAATGTGTAACTGACTCATTGGCACTTGCACGTGTATGATGAATTCACCTGCCGGTATTGGAAAAAAAAGTGCAGAACATTTAAACTGTTTACTTTTATCTCACTGTTTACTTTAATTAACTGTATTTGGAATCTGACAAAGTAACACATTTTGTGATATTTGTGTGAGAAGATGAGTGCATCCAAGTGAAGTGTTACTGCACTCCCCCTTGGCAGCTCTGTCAAAGATCTTTTTGTCACAGACAATTTCACAAAATACATGTTCACATTTGTCATACAATACAATGTTAGAATTTGGCAGATACAAATGCTAACACAAAACAGTAAATAAACAGTATTATATCCTCAGTAAAAGTAATTCAAGATGAAAAGATCTTCCACAGGCAATTTTTGCCTTCACAGCTCTGAGATCTCTGGGAAGAGTGTAGACGCATTGTATATGGGGGATTGTCTTCACACTGCCCTGACACAGTGAAATGATTAATTAGACATCTGAGCTCTGTAGTCCCATGGTGGTGTGAAATTCTAGATGTTTTGAAGATGGATGAGAATGCATATAGTTAGACTCACCGGGAGAGGGGGGGGGGGGGGGGGGGGGGGATGAAGAGGGCATTCACATAGCACTCTTACTAAGGTGAGTGTGGTAATTAGGTAAGAAATCATCCATCCAGATCCTGTAGAATTCTGAGCCGGAGGGTGACTTAGGGCTGGTATTAATCATCTTGAAGAGCCTGATTAAGTGGGTTGAAGGATTGTGGGTCGTGGGAAAAAAACAGCAGTTTTGTGGGAAGCTGTGCAACTACTTGATACACTCCAAACAAGCACCTTTTAAAAGCTAATTGTGCCTCACCGTCTGAAAAGGGAACAATACTAATACTGTCCCCTTAGCCAGACCTGTTCACAGCAATGATGCTTAAAATGAATCAATTTCAGTGAGAGATTGTGCTGTAAACGAGGGGAAAAAATATAATCAAATTTGAAGCTACTCTAGTGTAACTGCCAAGCCCATAATTAGATGGATAAATAAATGATTTAATTTGATCATCTGGACCGTTGGAAATTAATAATCCCATTTGTCACATTGTCAGAACAAAGGCCCCGTGTGTAAAATGGAGGAATTTCTGTAAGGTGTTGAGCAGCTCCATCTGGACCCCACCGGCTGATGACTTGGAACCCAGAGGGAGCAGCTGCTCTCCAGCCTCTCTCAAGGGGAACCCGCTTCACAACTCCGGTCCCACAAAACGACGTCTCAGCGCTGTGTTCCATGCTTAGAAAAAGCTGGAACAAACTCACTTCCATGCATTTGACGCTCCACTAGGTAGGCAACCAGCCACTGTATCTGTGTGTAGAATTGTGTACTTTGAACGTGTATGTAACCTATATGTATGTCTTTATTTAATGTATTTTATTTGTCGTGTTATTCTGAGTGGGTGAAGGATTCTGAAGAACAAACTGAAGAAACTGTGTACGTGGGAAACCTTATTTCAGTCTGACCAACAACTCACCTGTATGTTATGTTGCCATAATACAATCCATAGCTCACAGTAATGCTACTTTGCATATATTGCAATTTTCATAGACATGACCCCAGACAAAAAAGTGTATTAATTTAAACTAATCATGTGATGGAATGTTTTGAAATTAGATGAATAGTATACTCTTTATACTCTACCATCTTTAGCTCACACGCTGAGAAAAGACTTCACATTTGGTAATGTGTTTTTTATCGTTAAGAATAGCAGCACAACTTGCTGCTTGACAATGCAGCTTCGGGGGATTAGCTCTCTTCACCAGACTCATCTGATAGAAATCTATTTAAAGGCCTGTGCTCTGGATTGATCGGTGGGCCTCCGCCACGTCTGGGAGCGGCACGGCACGGCTCTGGCGAGCAGGCAGAGTGAAATGGCTGCTTGTCCAGGGACTCACAGATCACCTGCCGCTCAGACACCTGCCTGATTGCAGCAGTCTCAGGTTCTTCCCAACAACACATTACTCTTCCCAACACTCCCCCGAATACACACACACCGTACAGACACATGCACACACACACACACACAAACACACACACACACACACACACACACACACACACACACATACACACACACACACACAAACACACACACACACACACACACATATATATACACACACTCACACACATATATACACACACACACAACCTCAATGCAACCCACTGTGGAGAATTTAATTTGGGAAACAGAGCGCCTGCCCTGAGATTCACTTACCCAAATGATGGATGAGCCGCAAGCAGGCGGATGCAAAGAGCTCTGATGTTTTGCGCGGGGGGGGGGGGGGGGGGTTCTGGTGACAGCGATGCCCCTGAAGTTATTACGCTCATCGCTAACAGCAAGGCTAAAGACTTTCAGATCACTCTTTCATCGCAATCGCTCGGGCCATTTACCTGAAAGCACCGTTTTGCAGTGACATCCTCGAACTTTGAAGAGACTGCAAAAGATTTCCCGTTGTTTGATGGCCGCTGAGTGTGTGGGTGGGCAGAGACATCAGATGGATGGAATCACCTTAAACATGCTCACCCAACAGGAAGGTTTGCGGAGGTGACCATAGTTACAGTGACGTGGTTTTAGGAACACTACACTCTCATTTGGGCTTCAAGTCAATCCATATTTACACTGATTCTGACCCAGTGCAAATCTTTTGCTTTCGTATTATCCAGAATGTGGGGGGGAAGCTTAGTCATTTCATTAGAACTGCATTAGTCTCCTCATATTAGCTCTGGTGCCACCTCTCTACTGAGGCAATAATGTTACAAAGGCAATAAGCTGCCATGTTCAGAGGGAGCAGACGTTTCCATGGTGCCAGCTTTTGTCAGGCCAACCTTATTCACAAACGGAGAGATTATTCGATCTTATTAAAAGAGGTGAACGGAAGAATATGTCCTATAACAAGTGGGATGTAACATGAGATGTTGAAAGATAATCACATGGTGGGCTAGGTCACAAAAAGAACAATATCAAGCTGACATGAAATCATCTTTCAAAAGGTTATTGAGATATACTAATCCTGGGGGAAGAGATTTTATTGTTAGTGCAGATATCAAATGTTTTGAATGTGCTGAGTCAAGGTTTTCCAGGTTGAGTTCTGCTGGTAAAATTTGCTCTTGTCTGAGGCATGCTGGTGGCAACTGAACATAACTGCATCTGCAATTTATCAGTATCCTCTTCAAAATCGACTGTGACCATATATGACATTAACTTTCTAGCAGTGCAAATAACAGACACTTCTGAAACTACACTTGGCCAGGTAAGGACGGACACTGCGGCCTGGCAATTATGATGATGCAAGCCTCATGTCAGGACCCTCAATCATCCCATTCCATTAGAATTTGATGGGTCACATGAAACGACTGTTAATCAAATTGATAAAGCATTCTGGCAACACCAGGGGCAGCCTGATGGGCGCCCAACCACTACGGGTGCAGGGGCGGAGACTGCTGCTCCTGACAGAGGAGGAGGTTTCATTGCAGGTTTTAACGGCGAGTCTCATCCTGTGTGATGAATATCTGCCGTCCGCCGTGAATCTTGTGTGTGACAGCCACCCTGCTCTGACGGATTCGGGGCTAATTCACACACCACGGGCCGGCTTTCGATCCTATCTGTCTTGTGACTGGGGGCCTGGGCGGAACCGGAGCCTGGAGAGCTCAAAACAACACCAGGCGCTCGGTCTCGACAGCTGTAGACGGGACAAAGTCAAACATACACTTAGGTTGTGTTTCTTACTGATGCACTTCATTAAAATTGCATGCTCGACTCTGAGAGGCTTCACATTCAGCTATCAATCAGTTGCTTCCTGTAAATGAAGGGATAAATAAATAAATAGATAAATAAATAAATAAAGTCCACAGAAAATGCTCCAAAGCACTCCTTTGTTCATCATAGATGATACATAACAAACGCGCCTTTCATCATGGCCTCAGATATGTATATCCCACTCTCATCACTCTGCCTCCCACACATGAGTACGCCAAGAGTGTCAGTCAGACACTCAATCTAGAACCAATTGACATCAAAACAAGGCAGAGGCAAGCACTTATGTTAGTTCCGAGACTTGTGACATGCCTTGCATACTGTAAGTAAAGACTGTTTGCCAGTTACTTCTCACTGTCTCAGTAAGCTTAGGCCTAAATGTGAAATGCCTGACTAAATTTACAACACAGGAAATCCTATTGTCTTCGAGTGACATCTGAACAGTGGGGCTGTGAATACACCGAAGACCCCTGACTTTCACAACTGCTTCCCACAACATTAAGGCTTTCATAACCCTCTTTTTTATTAAATACCTCAGTTTTGGTTTTTACTATATCTTTGGCAAAATGAAATGAATTGTTTTGCACTCATTGTCTTGTCAGAAGAATAACACGAACAGATGAATAAGTAAATAGTGAAAACGACTCTGACAGTCACCTCGTGGCCAAGCCACATGGATTCATCAAATATTTAATAACCTGCAAACTTTAGGAAGAATCATGCATTTTTTATACCCCACTCCACCAAGGAAAATGGTGTTAAGCCCTCAGTCCATATTTGTAAAAGTGGAGAGAGGTGTCAGATATGGCCTTGTAATGTAATAGCTCTTCGGTGTAGGTCTCATACCTTGACACACTGACAGGGAAAGCCCAGGCTTTGGTCCGGTGGAGGCTTTCGTGGAGGTGACAGCTCAATGAATGAGAAATGAATGCACTTAAACAGATTGTGAGGCTGATGAGTTGCAGAAAGAAACTGGGTGATTCCGTGCATTACAGTATGTAAATTAAGTATGTATCCTTCTGCACTGCAATTACTGTAAACATGGAGAGCAGGACTGGCTCCTGGACAAAAAAGAAACCTCCCACTCACAAAATATAAAGGAGATGTAATCACTGACAGAAGAGGCTGCCAACACGTATCATGCAGTGACACGTTTTTCAAATAGCAGGAATCTGACTAAATAGATATATAAAGATGCATTTTATTGAGCATACACAGTAGTACTAGCCTGACGTAGTCATACTCAATTCTAGTCAGAATATGAGTCTGATACTGCTCCATTGGGACATAATTATGGGGCGTGTTTCAACCGATACAGGGGGGGGAATGCCTCTGCACTCAATTGGATAGACCTAACCAATCAGAGCAACGAAATAGCTTACCGTGAGGTGTAGGAAGAACACACAAACCATCCTTCTTCTCCACAAATTTCTTAACATTGTTTTCTGGTCTTTTGTAAGTTAGTGCCGTCAATAACTCCTAGCCTACAACACTCATTAGCGAGATAGGTAGTAGGCTATTAGGAAAAAACTGATATCCCCTCCGTTTTTAAAAATAATTCTGTTGAACACTGATATGCTACAAACATGTTAAACAGCTGTCGCAAATCCCTCGAACAGGTGGTCAATCAGAGATTTCAAACGAATGAGGGAACATGTCGCAATGCAACAGCGCTGTTTTCCCTTGATGAAAGTGAAACCACAAGTTTTCCCACATCTCAACTTTGGCCAAAGTTTTCAGAAATAATCGTTTTCAGTGATAAAACCTCATTAAATAATATGCATTTTCCAGGCTACAGTAGTACATGATAAAGCATGCTGTGTATGAGCCCTATTGGACATGTGTGTGTGTGTGTGTGTGTATGTGTGTGTGTGTGTGTGCGTGTGTGTATGTTTGTGTGTGTGTGTGTGTGTGTGTGTGTGTGTGTATGTGCGTGTGCGTGCATGCGTGCATGTATGTGCCTTTTATATTTTCCTTTATTGCGTTTAATGAGATATAATTTGAAAAATAGGAAATGCAATTAGGCTACACAATGTGACAAGTTGTCACAAATGCATCATCTTGTTTCTCATGGACATTGACAATGAACTTTTAATACAACTGAGATGTTTCAGTGTGAATTATGCAGTGGAAATATTTACATACTATCCAGAGTTTGTCATTGCACATATGAAGCATTTTATCTGCATTAGAGCCATATCCGATATTTGTCTAGTTATGCCAGTCAAAAGTTATGCTTACATCTTTGAAATAGTCCGATGAATATTAATGTTATATGATTACAGTAACCATGTAAAACATAATTTTGTGGAATGATCGGCTAATTACTGTTCATGAGCTGTCCATGGTCATGAAACTAAAATTGTGGAGGGTCCTGCTTGAAAGCTCATGTTTCTCCTAGAAATCAATTCAACAAACACACAAGGTGAGGGGGAAAACATTTCTCTCTCTCTCTCACACAGAGAGAGAGAGAGAGAGAGAGAGAGAGAGATGACGGAGCTCGGGAGCAACGTGTGTCTTTAAGAGGATCTCGCGCGCTCGGTGGGCGCTCTGCCTCTTGACGCGTCTGTGGTACGGTAGAGAAAAGGAAGGCGCTGGAACTACAGTACTTGCTTGGAGGCTTTCCTTTTTGGACGTATCTTATCACGGCAAGGATATTTACTCCGGTCTGAATTAAAAATCATGGAGTTTCGAAAGTCCTTACCTTACACAGTCAGCATCATCATGATCATCTTCTTCAGTTCGTCACGTGCAGCTAGTCATTGTAAGTAACTCCGAGAGTGTTAACGATATTCTCTTCTCAAAGTCAACATATCAACGATGTATCAACGTTGTGTGAGTGTAGCCTAAATACGAGAGTGCTGAAAACAAATTAGTGGATATGTTTGACCATGTTTAACTGGTTGGATTTTCGACAATGAATATATAGTAGGCTACATTAGAAGTAAGACTAACACTACCTGTCAATAAAGGTGCTGAAGTTTTGCTTAATTTGGAAAACAAATCCACATGTTTTTTGGCGACATTGGTGAAATCTGTTGACTGTAACATTTTACGATTTAAAATGAGGTAGCGTAGCCTACTGGCTTTAACTTTGTGAGTTGTACCGCACTATATCTAATTTCAAGTACAGTTAATGGAAATTAGTGAGAAGCTGTTTGTTGCATGAATGAGTAGCATACACACTAGAGGTCAGAATTGCCTCGTCCAGGTCCTCTGCAGCTGACAGTGTTGTTTCGGATTGCGCCGTTGGTTTTCTTTCTCGTTTGTAACAACGTGAATGTGATAGCATATAGTTTTATTGACTTGGACAAATGCGCACGGATGTGTAGCAATACAGTGTAGGTCATTAGGTTAGCAGTATATAAAATGTTTTTGTGCATATATAATGACCGAGAGTTCATAGTGTTGGGAAAGGACCGCCAATGTATTGATTTCGAGGTTCAAAATCTTCTTGACACCCACAATGCCTAAATGCGTGAAGAGACTAATGCTTGGATACTTAGGGTATGTGAGAATAGGCTAGTCGACACTGTATCGACTGCATATTAAGTGCCTGCCTGCAGTGTTGCAGAGAGTAAAATATGATCTTATTGTGAGCTCGCTGATGACTTCTGCAGATCATGTAATGGTCGCCAGGAATTATTGCTTACCTTTCTGCAAGTTAGTTCAACAATGTCACAACTATACACATTTTACTCACATGTTCTTCTTTCTCTTCCCTCTGCATGCATTTCTCAATGCATTGTGAGGAAAAGACTGAAATACTATAAGGAATATTGTGCCATTTTTGTTGATCTAGGAAATGATTTTTCTTCAAGAAGAAAGAACGATGGGGGGGGGGGGGGGGGGGGAGTGTAAGTGTATATGTTGTGCATTCATGACAAAAAATATGAATACTTACATATATTTTTGAAAACCATTACAGAGTAGTAATTATTTTAGGATTAGCTGCAAAATATATAAAAATGGTGATGAAGGTCCCCTCATATGAACTCAGAGTTGGTTATCGCTGAAGCCTTGTATTGCATATTTACATATGAACTCAGAGTTGGTTATCGCTGAAGCCTTGTATTGCATATTTACATAGATGCACAATTATTGCTCTCATAACTATGAGTGATGTGCTAGTTAGTAAGCACAATTGCAGTTATTAATCCTACTTTAGATTATGTATAATAAGATAAGCTATGATGATTTATGCCATTTTGAAATCAAGATGTATTATTATAGGACCAGTTATTGTTACAGAGTCCTACACAAAACAAATCATTCTGTCTTGTAACTTTGCAGTGCTGATACAGGTTATGACAAATGCCACATCAGTCATTCACTGTCCTTTGGTGGATATCAAGTAAACCATAGTTCATGTAACCCTGCGATGGAGGCCGTAGATGCTCGGAGAGTACAAGGAAATGGATGCTTTCATATCTACCACAAAGAGACAGAATAAAGCCACAGATCCATCATGAGTGCAAACCTGTGTGTCTGTGAGTGTGTGTGTGTGAGTGTGTGTGTGAGAGTGTGTGTGTGTGTGCATGTGTGTGTGTGTGAGCACGCATGCACAAGCATCCGTGTTTTTGATCCGTGTCAGGTGAACGAGATAATGGGCCAGTGCATTCCCGTAGGAAGGAGGCTGTCCTCAGTGCAGTGAGAGATAACATGTGGAGTCCTCTAACCGCCACATCACTGTAAGCCTCCCTCCAGCACCTCTGTCTCTGCAGCCTGTGGAAATCACCACATCCTGACACGTCTTTGGCTAACTCCTCAGGCCTCTTCAGGTGGCATCTATTGCACTTCAGTGTGGATTTCAAGCTTTCTCGGATGCTCCGCCGTAGCAACCCATGTGATCAATGCCTAGTTATTGTGTCTGTCAATCATATTGACCAGGAATGTGTAACATTATTTCATATCTTGTAATCATTAGTGTAGTCATAAACTGTGCATTTAGTGAAAGGGAGAATGCAGAAATTCTCCCTTTATGAATACATTGCAGATTCATCACCATGTCTTAATTTTGGGATCAGGGTCCCCCTCCCTGTGAACTCCCCTGCATGTAGTCATGTGGGCCGCTGTTCAGGAAAGGCAGCCGTGCACACAGGCATGCTGTGGAGTATGAGTCGTAGCTCATATTGTCAGGGAAGTGCTCTATTTATGAGATCGTGCTCTTAGAACGGTGCCGGAGTGTATGACAAGTGGGCTCACGTAAGCTGAGGGGCCATAAATATGCATCGACCGCCACCACCACCACCATGTACCGCGGCTCGGCTTGATTGCATGTCACAGTGCCTGGTCCAGTACAAGCTTCTTACATTCGCATTTCCAAATGCCCTCCCTCCCCATGGTCTCGAAGGGGAGTAGTGGACTTTTGACCAGAGCATTAGCGTGATAAAGTCATTTACCGGAACTTTCCTTATGAGGTCAAACATGCGATGCTCTTAACAGGGAGCTTCCCTGCTGAGAGTGAAAGTATGATTTTGAAGGTTTGCCTTAGGCAGTCAGCAGCGGTGGAGTTTCATTATAGACCACCCCACCCCCACCCCCCACCACCGCCCTGTGCTTCATCCTCCTGGTGACACACTTGAGCACGGAGGCTGTCTCCCCGTGTGCAGTGGCCTCTGGAAGTACAAGGTGGAAATTGGCCTCAGTCCACTCATTTTCCAATACACGGTGAAAGGGCTTTTTTTTCTCCCAAGATATGTGTGACGAGAGTGAACTTCATGCATTTTACATTTTGAACGAAATAGGTACATGGACATTGTAAATGCATTTATTGAGCAGATAAGAAATATCAGGCGGCCCAGTACTGGATGGAAGCGCATGTTAATTTGTGCAGTTTGGCGCTTGCTGCAGGAATAATTCACAACATGATCAGTTGTGTCGACTGTAAGACTGATTTACATTAGCCATTATTCATACTGTAGATTCATAACTTGTCATGCAGTGAGTTGGACAGAGACTATTCCTTTAGATATTCTTTTGAAACTCTCTTGTGAATCATATAATGTGAGATTCTGCATGATGATGAAGTTTAATAATCCCGATACCCATATCTCAGGGTATTGAGTCAGAGATCATGAACAGACCTGTAATACATTAAAAGGGTTTACATATCTACACAGTCAGCTTGCACTACCGCTGGCTTTTTTGACAACTACTGTAGCACCACTGTGACAGGTGCAGACAGTATTTCAGTGTGTGGAATCATCAGTATTACCTATGATGAAGCTTGTAGGCAACACTACAGTTTACATGGCTCTGTCCTTGCCATTATAAAATGGATAGGTCAATAGAAGTGCTTGGTGAGATCTTGGAACTGGATACTAGTGCATTTCACTACTGTAAGTCATGTATTGCTCTAGCTTATCAATATCAACAAAAAAGGCATCAACAACATTAACCAAAATATTATTTGTGCTAGACCAGTTAACCATAACCACACGCATAACCACGTGTCCTCTGTCCGGAGCCGTCTGGTGTGCAGTTCAATAATTGAGGAGCGTGTTTGAATCTGCAGAATCGCTGACACTATAATGCCTTCATATCTGCAGTAGATCTGAGTGGGTGACCTGGAGCGGAAGGACTTTTTATGATACTCCTGCTATCGGCGGATTCCTCTCTCTGTCCTGCCCTGCCTTCTCAACAATGCAGTGCTCCCTGTATCAGGGTGAAAGATATTGCTGATCACAAGATCAACAGCCTATTTTGACTCAGGTAGCCATTGGGGGAATCTGTCATTTCATTTGATGGGAGATGGGCAGTAGTGGTGGTTTCAGAAAATCAAAGATATGGCACACTCAAATGGCCTGTGTGTATTTGACCAAGGGTGAAGACTGTTATTTTACTGCAGCATTTGGCTTCACAGATTACAGTAGTTTCCCAGTACATGGATGGGTATGAGTCTCTGCTTAAACAAGATCTTTGTCCCTCAAGTATACTTTAGGTTTCATCTTCCTTTTAGAGTTCAAGGATTTATTTTGAAGCACTGAAATTTTGGCAGTTTCACTTTCTACCCCTTTCTCTCTCTCTCTCTCTCTCTCTCTCTCCCTCTCTCTCTCTCTCTCCCTCTCTCTCTCTCTCTCTCTCTCCACCTCTCTCTCTCTCTCTCTCTCTCACTTTCTCTCTGCTACCCTTTATGTGTCAGACCCTCTGCAGCTTAACCTTTTGACTTGCTTTTAAGGCAGCAAGAAAGACAGGATCTATTTTTCTTCCAGTGAGTTTGGTCACATTAGACTTTCATTTTCTAAGACAAATACTTTCTGGCTCCTGGTGCTCTTTGTGTTAGCTCGGGATTAAGATCCAGTAACTCAGATGAGACGACCCACTCCGTCATTCTTAGCTTCAAACTGAAAGCATGACAATGTTGTGGCTTTTTGTAGTTTTTTCTTCAATATAAAAGGAGTATTTTTTTACTGGCAGAACCCAGCCTCAATTGTGCCCTGTCATTGTAGCACCCAGATCACAAAGTATTATCTCTGTAAAGTGTTCTACCCTTTCGTGTCGGTGAAAGAAAATATCTTGATGTAGGAGAAAATTATATTCCATTTAATGCATGCGTATGCATGCGTGTGTGTGTGTGTGTGTGTGTGTGTGTGTGTGTGCGTCTGTTTCTACCCCAAAAAGATGAAAATATTCAATTTTTCAAGGTCAGAGACAAGTGAACAACCCAGGTCAGTGCTCTGCACACCAGTGCCTTCTCATTACGCCTGTGTTTTCATTTGATAACTTTTGATGATAGATTCTGAGAAATTATCCCTGGACTCCATAATGAATTCCTCACTTGCCTCATCTCTGCTTGAGCAATTTGCATGGTTCGACATTAATCACGTCTCGCCGGATGACTTTCTCCCAATTCCAAATTAATTATTGAGAAAGCACATTAAATCACATTTGAGTTTTTGCTTCTTTGATAAGGCCCCGCAATTCTACACACACACAAAAAATCTATGGTCCTGGTGATATAGGGCCATTCCGAGAGATTACCCCACTGCACAGCCAGCAGTGAGGCTGGAAATCCATTTGATGAATGTGGCGGTGGCGGAGGCTTTTACATTCCTAATCAGATGCCAGCCTCTCTGATACGGGTGCTGCTCTCCTACTGCGGGGGGTCCTCCTCGTTCTAAATATTTGCGTGGCTGCTTTCTGGTAATACTGACGGAGGATTAACCTCCCAGAATGAAGCAATCAAAAGAAACACAAGTGTCAATGCCAGAATGAACAGAATTGAGATAAAGAAGAGGTAAAGAGTGGTTTCTTCAACCCTTTGGTTTTAAAAGGAGCGTAACATCCATGCATAAACCAATACAATGAAGGAAAGGCTTACTGCCTTTAATCTGACATGCATTTCATGAATTTCCCATCTAATTTATAGACAACTACCAAATCTTTAGCATGGTAGTGTATAGGAAGCAGCACAGTAATGACATCATAATGAATGTTTTGCACATCAGGACAGATGGCTCATATGCTAACATCCGTTCAACATCCGTTAAACATCCATTAAGCGTCTGCTTCTTTTCTCATTCATGTTCCAGTCTTGTGGCTGATTCAAAAGGGATTCTTCACAGAGGGGTCCAGCAGCACTTTGATGTTGTCATGCTTTGTGTCATTACCACACTAGAGAGGATGCAGATAACTGTGGGTGGCCTTGGAGCGCACATGCTGTGCTCGTCCCAGATGGAAAGCTCTCACCAGCCGCATATCCTTTGATCTTGGTTCTCTAGCCCATGCGGGCTAATAAGCAATTCAATTTGTGATCAGTTCAGGTTCATGCCATGTCCAAGTAACAAGCTCAGCCTTTGCAATGGAATCGTCGGGGCAGAATCACCAATGTAAGGCAGTGCAGGTATGAAGGGGGGGGGGGGCAACATTGTTAGTTTGTGAAGTATGCCTGACTTTCAAATTGGAGCAGGTGATTGGATCTGTAAGCAAAGCATGTACACATATCTGCTGTGAAGGACTCTTCAGCACTGCTGCAGGAACCACTGGTTCAATAGAGACATCCTGGACGTGTCAACTACTTCTGACCCCTCGGCCGTGATTGAAATGCGTGCGAGCGTGCCACACTTTTAAATCAGCGGAGGGATTACAGATGTGTTACCAGCGCTTTTCTCATTCCGTTCTAAATGTGAGTGGGCTGCCTGACATTTCCACAAGCCTGCCGAGGGTCACAGTAGGCAGCGTACCATCTGGGGCAGCGGGCGAGCGAGCGGCGGGGACGCGCAAATCCAACTGTCAGCTTCCTGCTTGGCGGGGTCGGCCCTTTCCTGTGATCTCGTATTCACAAGGAGCTAATGGGACAGTCGCCCCAGGACCCGGCTCCCGGCGACAAAACATGCCATAGGCTAATGGTGGTCCAGAGGAGACGGTGTCTGGCCCATCTGGCCCAAGGCATCATTAAATCCTCAGACTGCGATTTAAATAGCCAGCTATTCTACTGTGCGTATGCCCCTGTGCTTGGCCAGTGATATATATATATATATCCTTCACAGAGGTGTCATCCTCAAGAAACCATTGCTAAATTGTTCCACAATCTTCCTTATGGAGTGTGTGTGTGTGTGTGTGTGTGTGTGTGTGTGAGAGAGAGAGAGAGAGAGAGAGAGAGAGAGAGAGAGAGAGAGGAGGGAGAGAGGGAAAGAAAGGTAAAAAAGGAGGACGAGAAAGAAAGAAAACACAGAGAGATATCCATCAGGGGAGAGAGAAGCAATTTGTTGGTGTTATTGAGTCAGATTGCTTTGTAGTGCGCATGTTTGTTTTGGTCTCCGGCAGCCTTCCTAATGAGTCGGCTGAGATGCCAATCTACGACAGAGCAGATCTGTGAAGACAGCGGGCACAGAGCAGTTCAAAGCCACCGGCGGAGAAAATCCTGGCAGATGACAGGAGAGCAGAAAGTGCTGATGGGAGACGTCAGGCGGCTGAGGCGGGCGGGCGTGAGGGAAAATGGGCATTGTGAGGGTGCAGCAGACACGTCTCTCGGTGCCTCTGTGGATGACATATTAATGCAGGTGTTCAAGACCGTGGGACTGGCATGCTACGTCAAGTCTGTGTGGACATGATAAATTATACTTGTGTCTTTCTTTCAATTAGTTGTATAAACAAAAATTGAGTAAACAAACATTTTTTTATTAGGACCATGTAATAGTGACATGGACCATGGGGCTGGGCATTCTACGGCACGTCTGTGTGGAATTGCTAAATGATACTCGTGTCTTTCCTTCAGTTAGTTGTATAAACAACAAACAAGTTGAGTAAACAAACAAAAAGATTTTTTTCTGTAATCAGGACCATGTGATGGTGGCAGAGCTTGTGAACTGCAACCCTGTGACTGCTTTTTTAGTTTGCACAGATGAAAACTGTAGCAATAACACTCTGGAAGAACATGGGTGAGGAAAGCTGAGCTCTGCTTTGACAGTTTGAGATTTAAGACGCGTCACATTCTTTGAGAGTCCACTCGAGGCTCTATTTAGTCAGTCTGATGAGTCCGTTACAATCTTTCTCTATTTCTCTCCCTTTCTCTCATTATCTTATTCTCTCCCTCTCTTTCTCATTCACTCACTTTCTTTCTCTCTCTGAATCAGTATGTCAGTGCTAACACGCGAATCACAGATACCCAGTAGAAATGAGCCCAAGCGTATAACACTATGTCATAATGTATTGTTCATTAACCAGTTTCCATGCTGTCCCTAATGAGAATGGAATCACAGTTCTCTTAATACTCCTCTCCAGTGCAGGGCCGATTGGTGCGTAGTGAGCTGTCAGATCCATAAATAAACGTGTGTCCTGCTGTGAGCTTTCAATAGAAGTCTAAAGTTATTTTCAAGAGTACAATCTCCCCCTGAGCTCATACAATGGCCTTTCAGTCAGTCAACACTGACTTCTAGTATCACCAAAGTTAATGTTGTTTTTGAACTTTTAAACAGTATGTAAAAATGGACTGTTTGTATTAGACCATATTTTTTTGTTTGTTTGTTTTCACTTTGTTTGTCAGATCTACAAATAGTGTCGGTGGTTTAATGGTCTGTTCTCTATTCTAAAAGGAACTTTACTCCTGTCTCATGTCAGGATATATGGTGGATCAGGTCTAGGTTAAGAGAGATGCCTGAGTTTTTATCACACATGTTGTTTGTGACAACAGAACAGACCCATAGGTCTCCTCATCCACATGTGCCAAGCTGTGTGTATTTTATCGATGTCTCCAAGGCTCAGGTTATGTTAATGTGTTTTTCATGTTGACAAACAGCCTATAACCTCTACATGAATAACACAGCAGCATCATAACATCTTATATTGCATATTACCAATCTGACAGATTGTGGAAAAGATACAAGGGCATCCTGCTCGAGTGTCAGTTTACTGTTGCTACTATATATGTCTTAAGAGTCAAAAGAGGGCCGGGATGAATAATATACTCTACAGATTGTGGTCTTACATAACATGACAGGGGTTATCAGGGGGACCAAAGGGCTAGTCTTCGGAGGGACTATGCCAAAGAGTCTGGGTGATTCATGTGGCTGCTTACAGCTTGTGTAGCCACCTTCTGTTTGGAATTCAGAGCAGGAATTCTCCATGGCCTACTTGCCCTTCAGTGTGCCTCTCTGCCTCCACAACTGTGAATTTCCAATGCACCGCTACTCACTCAGTGGAAGAAGTACTGATAGTGCTTTAAAATAAGACAATACACACAAAAAAGAAATATAGAATGATGAGTAGTGTTTAAAATGACATGTTGCAGAGGGTATGTCATAAAAGACTGTCATAAAAATATCTATTTTCCAGTGATATCAAATCTTTTAGCATAATATAGCAAATGTGTTGGTGCTTCCTAGAGAATATGTAGGACCTATGGTTTGAGTAGCTTAATTCCGCAACAAGCAGATGAAAAGTACTCGAGAGAGTACTCAGTGACTCATAAATGAATGAGGATTTGCCTAGCTAGTCTGTTGTTTTATATGATGTAGCCAGACCTCAAAGGCACCCTTGAGTGGAGCAGAAGTCCCCCTGGTCGGGGTCAGGCGCACAGTGTCCACTCAGTCCAGTGTTATGAGCCACCCACGGCCACCAGCGGCCCAGCGGTCACAGTGCTGATGGCGGTGGAATGTAATTAATGCGTCGGGTTTTGGCTGAATCACCGCCGTTGTTGGTGAATTCATCTTTCACAGCCCATGGCCAAAATCAATGAGCTCTGGGATGACAGATGGTAGATTTCCTGTGTTGTGAATCTTGTACGTTCACCCGTGCACAAGGGGGTAGTCTCGGTGTGCCATGAATGGTGAAATGTGTCATAAAAACTCAGTTTGTTTGAGTTTGATGTTGCTGCAGTACTATACTGTGTTTTTTGAAGGGTTTTCTCAGTGATTTTTTGAAGTGGGCTAGTTTACTTTAGAACTTGAAATTTGAAAGACTTTACACAATTTCATTTAATTTTGTAGACAATGTTGACTCAACTATAATGATTATTAGTAGCATATAGGACATTGCCTTGTCATAGGACTTGCTATTGTTTGTTAGTACTGTATGTAATTACCCTGCAAGGGTGACACATTGGTTTTACTTTATTAGTGTATTGGTGTGTATGCTGTGTGTGTGTGTGTGTGTGTGTGAGAGAGAGAGAGTGAGCGTGGATATTGGTTATGAGTAGGGTGACCACCAGTCCCGCGTAGCGCGTGCGCGCACAGCGTTTGAAGCCCAATTCATGCGTCCCGCAAATTGAGACTGACTGTCACGCATAATCAATGCTTGCTCCAAACTTGGTCGCTCTATATCCTGCAGCCGGTTGCACCAGTTGAACGTAAGTTCCATCTTAGCTTAGTTCTAACTTAAACTGGCACTACGTTGAAGTTTACGAGCTACTAAAATGTATCGGGTTGCACCAAACTGAATAGTTTCAACGTAACACCAGAGAATCGGTAGACGGGCTCTGGTAACACAAGTTATGACTTAAATTACACCCCCCTCTCCCTAGGTGTAAGGTCCGTCGTAGGTAATTTGTTAACATGGTTTTCTCATTTATATTGTGGGGATGTTAAATTTAACAATGTAGGCCTACAAGTCGAGAAGAGTTACATACGCGACCGATTACACACATTTAATTTAGCTACTTGAGCAGTGTTTGAATTATGTTTGTATTCACTGGAAATCATATGGACCTAGCTGTATACAAATAGGCTACCACACATCTATCTTTACCACACAAAGCATACATTTCATTGCTGTGGATTGAGCTGTTATCAGAGATTTCATTAGCCATAGGCCTACTTGAAAGAGTGTTAACGTTACCATTACCTTCACTAACGTAAACGTTCCACTGCGGTAGCCTATACATTAGGCCAAGTGGTGGCTGAAATATTCCCAGAGCACATATAGGCCCACAACAAAATAAAGTCTGTTATTTTCAAATACAGTGTTATTTTATTCCATACAACAAAGTAATTGCGGAAGAAGTCAAACCCAATGTGGCTTTATCATACAACATTACAGTGAACATTAGGCTACCCAGAACACTGAACAGTTTTCCCCCCCTGCAATTACTAACACGCTCACCATCCTTCCTCCCCCTTCTTGTTCCGTGAACCTCTGGAGTTGTGAGTTAAGACTTTTTTTTAACTGTTCCTGTGGTGTTGAGCAACTACAATTCCTGTTAATCCTACAATTTTACAATATAATTTATGTAAAGTGAATACATAATGAAAAATAAATAAAATGAAATAGCTAAAGTAAGTGGAAGTGCATCTGTCAATTCATTGAATGTTCAAAGTATTATGAATCTTTATTTAGAAAAAAAAAATACACATTGGTTGGCCTATTCATGATACATCAGCAATTACACATGTTTAGGGGAATAGGGCATATTAATATACCATGTAAGGTGGTATGTGCTAGAAATGGGTAAACCACTATCAGTGAGTCTGCCCGTGAGGTGGGGGCATCACCGTGCCAGGCAGTGTCCCACATTGTCCCTCAGAAACATACCCCTTGTCCCCCCTTGGGCTTATTAGCAGGTGGTCACCCTAGTTATGAGGCATGTCACTAAGAGCATAAGTGGTAAGAGATCCACTGGGATAATGGGACAGCACAGATAAAACACATTTATCTGATATTTAATCTCAGGGAGAATGTATTAGTGCTTTAATGCATTTAATGGCAATGGCTGCTCGCCTGAATCGAATTCTTAAAAAAAAAAAAAAAACAGCTTGATCCACTTCAGCCTCAATGACAGTCAGCATTTGAGACATCTGCTGGCAAACGATCTGAATGCAGTCAAATCAGGTCGCTTGAAATCCAGCAACGCTAGCACAAAGGCTCTAAACAAGCTTATGCAGCCCTTCTCTTTTTGTACCCTCCCCACTGCTGTCGCCTGGGCTTCAGACCCATGCTGAGTGGATGCTTGCCGACTGACTTAACTCGGTGGGCCTCTGCTCTGTCTGTCATTGTTTTGTCCGCCAGGGTGGCAAAATCTTGACCTTGTGTTTTGGTGGGTGAGCGATGTGCTGTATGGCTGGCTGTGGATTGAAGCAAATCTCTCACATTTGGTGTGTGTGTGTGTGTGTGTGTGTGTGTGTGTACTCAGAGAGGGCTGGGTGGGTGGATGACGATGGCTGACATGCTCAGATCACTGGCCCCCTAAGCCCCCTTTCTGTGTTGGTAGTGCTCTAATCCTAAACGGCAGGATTAAAAAGCAAGTCGAGACAAGCCAGGAAACCACTGTCACTGAGAAAGTATGTGTGACAGAGAGCTACATTTTTGTGGAGTGCTCAGCCTCATACAACTAAATCTTTAAAAACTAAAGCTAAAGTAGATTCCCTTAAGAGGGGTCATGCCACTGTTTCTTCAGCTGTGAGTTCAGTTAAGTTCAGTAATATCAAATAGGATATGTGTGATGAATGTGTGTGCATGTGTGTGTGTGTGTGTGTGTGTGTGTGTGTGTGTGTGTGTGTGTGTTTATGTGTGCGTGCGTGCATTCTCACATAAAGGTGAGGGTCTGCAGTTGTCCAACTGCTCTTGTTGTCTTTCAGTGATCTGTTTTGATTTTTCTGACAAAGCATTGTGCCTTTGGGTCACTTTCAGTGACCTGTTGTTATTTCAGATCCAGTTTCACCCAAAGGGTATAGCGGCAGCGAATGGCAAAGGCCAAGTGGCAATGCTGTGGAGTCTTGCTGACAACATAAGCACTGACAATGAAAACGACCTCTTCATGTCTCAAGCTGCTAGGACTCCAGTCACCTGCTGAATATAAAAAACTGCCTCAGCATGTTGTTTTTCTTTTTTAATTGTGGTCTCATTTAACAATGCAATTAATGCATATGCACATTTCTGAAACCAGTAAATAGAGATAGGCTACTGCACAAAATAACCTCACTGCATCAGATTTAGTGTTTTTGCACATTCACACAGACACAGAGCAGGTAGATACTTGGCTCTGTTTTCAACCTTACATTTTTCTTCACCGAGTCCATTATTTCTGTTTACAGTGACACCAAAGGGCACAGTCTCCCCTACGCCCAGATGTCCAGCTACCATTTCATTCACCCAGTATTAAGTATTGTTTTGTGGTTCAAAGTAAAAGCCATGTTGGGGTTCAGGGGAGGACATGAATCAGATCCGTCACATGGCCTTCGCACATGATGGGGCACTTGATCATTTATATCCAGTAATGGCTTTTTATTCACTTAAACTTCACTTGAATCACAGTAGGCATAATCCAAAAAGCTCCCATATGCTGTATTTATTTGTAGGATGCATCATACATTATGTATTGAAAGGGAAGATCTACTCTATATAATGTGTATTAGAATGGTACAACACATTAGTGCATGGCACTCATAATCTCAAAATATCATGCAGTGATTTAATTGAAAAACAATTTGCTTCATGTACAGTTCTATGCACAGTGCCGTCTGTGCAGCTGTCTGGCTATATTCATTTTACATGTCCATTCTGAGCTGTAATTTAATTTGCTATTCCGTCCATCCTGCAATACCAGCGTGCATGATAGCATTTCTTTGTGACTTTTTGCCCGTTGCCTTATCACTAATCACTCGTTTTTTGGCAGATCGAAGAGGGAGGGGACTTACAGTACATTAAAATGGAAAATGGAAATCAGTTTATGGCACACATCAATAGGTGGCCCGGGCTGACAGCAGCTCCCCAATAACCCCCAATAACAACCCCCACCGTTTCAAAGCTGTTGGCTTGTATGTAATGTGATTCCATGTTAATTGTGGCTAATAGATTTAATAAAGCGATATCCAGCCAACACATAAACCATATGCTAGCATGTTAGGATATTTGGATTATCATAACTGTGTGTGTGTGTGTGTGTGTGTGTGAGAGTGAGTTTGAGGGAGGGAGTGTTTAACATTCTCACACAGTTTAATAGGGCCAAAGTAAAAATCTTTATTTATTTTTATTTATTCTTTATTTTCTCCCTGCTAACAAGGACTTGTTTACATAGGACAATGTAGGCTAATATACATTTGACCTCAGACAGAATTTTAAAAAGTTGTCTCAGTCACTTATTTTCAGATATTTGTTATTGTAATAGAGCTCAACAGTCCCGCCCACCGTCGATTCTGGAAGTATGAATTAAATACATTGTCAACTGGAGAATAAGCCATAAAATCGTAACCGTCCATGGTAGACTTAAAACCAGCTATGACATGACTAAGCAATTGTACATGCTCATACAGACTCCAAAAGTTAATGAGGCATCAAAATTGTTTTGAGAAAAGAAAAATGATTTAACGGAAAAGTACTACAGTACCCAAAATCCTAATATAATGTGTAAAAGCTGGTAAAAACAGAGCCTTTGATTGCTAGACATCACCGTTGCCATGGAAATGTTTATGACACTATTACCACTCCTGTCGGCTCGTTACTCACTGGAATCAAGATGGATACCGAGGCTGTCAGAACCGATGTGTGGCCGTCCGATAAAAACTGTTTTTCTCATCTTGAGAATTTCATTTACTCAATGGAAACCGTAGGAAGTTAGTCATCTTCTTGTGTGAGATTAAAATAGAAGCATGTTAAACTATCGTTAGGCTGCAAATGTTCAAAATGTGTAAGTTAGGATTAGGTCAACGGTGGGGGCCCAAAAGACCATCAAGCGTCCAATGTTTGAGAATGTAGAGAGAGAATTCAGCTGTTTCAGTAATACTGGTGTCTTCAAACAGTATTAAGTAGACAGTGTGTACAATCCAGCCATCAGGACGGTGTGCTAATTGCAAGCTAGACACAGTTATACTGTATCCTGGATTATGGATCTTTAAAACTAGAGTGTGTACTGCTGCTTATTCTATTTTCTTTTCTTTCTTTTTTTGTTATAAAATAAGATGTTTTTGTAGAAACTGCTGTTTTTATAAGAAGACTGGTGTAAAAACCCACCATGCAGGAAGCATTTTTTGTCCGTGAAAAAGCTAGTTAGACCACAAATCCCTCTGATACGTCTTAACAGCTTTGAACTGAGCAAGGGCACCAGACAGAAGTTTCCTCAAGCACCAATCGCTTTTGATTGAGCAGCCGCCACACTTTTGTCCATTCACTATTTGTGTAGAAAGTCCTTGACATTTTCTGTATTTTTCCAGTCAAGGAGGAATTAAGCTGTGACTGGAGAATTGACTGTACACAGCTTGTTTGAACATTATGTTTGAGCATCATGTGGGCCATTCCGCTCATGAGGCAAACTTAGACACTTTTGTAGACAGTCGACTTTGAAGTCGTTGGGCTTCTCCACCCTCCCTCTTTATTGCTCAGAAGAAATTCGATTTCCCCACTCCTCTGGATAACACGTGCATTGTTAGCATGCAGATGGTCTCCCTCCACTCCTACATTTGCGTGGCGTCATTGGCAGAAAATGAAAAGGACCAGCTTCATCGTCGGCGTAATAATTCTGCTCTCACACAGAGTAAAGCAGTTGCTAATTTTCTTTCCCACTGTCTTTTGTCCTTGACACACTCCCACTCATTCTCGCACCGAAACGCAGGCTGTGGATTGTTTAATAAGACCATTGTGCTGATGGGTTTTTTTGACACAAGATGTGTTCAGAGTAGATTTTGTTAAAAAAGAATAATTGCCTACCCAATCAGCTTGATGTTAGCGCTTTAAAGCAACCCAACCTTCAGGGGCTGAACTGCTGCTGTGCGCATGTGTTTTTGAGTTCACCTTACTCAAACATTTATCGCACAACTTAAGTTATGGCCTGAATTCACAACGTGTAAATGTATCAATGTATTTATCAATGTATTCATCACATTATGTCACTTTCATTTGTGTGTGTGCACCTCAAAAAACATGAAGAAAATAACTCTTCATAGGAGCAGGGTATAGGCTTGGTCATTTGATGCTCACATGCTTATCTGAGGGAATCCCTATCAACTCTAGAGAGGGTGTTGTGGGATGGGCCTGCAGGTCAAAGGTCACTGGTCGGACAGCTGGGGAGTGGAGGGTGGGGTGTTTGCAGCTGAGCCGAGTAGTGAGGCTATGATTTAATAAGGAGACATGGACGGTGGAGAGAGATGTGTTTCAGTGTGTGTGGGTGTGTGTGTGTCTGTGTGTGCGTGCGCGTGTGTGTGTGAGTGTGAGACGGAGACCGTGAGGGAAGGGGAAGTGAGTTGAAACATCAAGATTCAAAGAGATGAAGAAATGTATGCATAACCACATTATGCAATAATGTGGAGTGCTCAGGGTGAAATAGAAAATCAGGAAAAAAGCAGACAAGGCAAGGGTGTCAATATGAACACAATTGGTAATCCTCCCAATGAGTCCCTACAACGCTTTGGTCTGAAAGCACCTTTATATTGACAAGCAGTGTCACAGACACAGTTCTTTAGTTTTGAGCTACTATAGCAGGTCACATTCCGTTTTGTCCTTGCTTTTATTATCTCCTTTTCTTCTGTTATCTTGGTTACCCATGATAAAAGGAGTATACCATTCTGTAATTACTTTATTAAAAGAATAAACCATTGAAATTTCAACTAAGGAGGATAGGAGGGAGGTTTACAGAGGCTAGCAACCATTTGTGGTCCTTGATTTAAACATGAAAGCTTTAATGTTCTTAAGTTATTTTTGCCTGAACTTAAAATGACTTAGTCCCAACAATGAGAGATTAAAGCGAGTCTTTTATTCCCCTCGGACCAGCGTGGATCCTTTCAAAGGCATCAGCGTTTGTTATCGGTCATCTGAAGGTTTTGCCATTGCTTCATCAGACCCCAAAGTGTTTGCTTTTCTGTGTTTGTGTGTGTGTGTGTGTATGTGGGTGCGTGCGCATGTGTGTGTGTGTGTGTGTGTGTGTGTGTATGTGGGTGCGTGCGCATGTGTGTGTGTGTGTGTGTGTGTGTATGTGGGTGCGTGTGCATGTGTCTGTGTGTGTGTGCACGTGTGTGTGTGTGTGGTGTGTGTGTGTGGTGTGTGTGTGTGTGTGTGTGTGTATGTTTATATTATTGTATATCATATCTTATTACTTATAATACCATACCATTTCCTCAGTATGATTCACACAATTGCACATTCCAGGCAGTAGTTAAAGTACAATACAGCCCACCCTGAACAGAGATTACTTCAGTGTTGCATTTGTGTCATGTTGTTCTCTAAGTATGATTTCCCTAGCATAGATTTCCTTAACAGTTAGAGCAAATATCATCATAGAACTCACTGAATGCTCCCAAACAACAAATTGCGGTAACTACATGCACAATAGATTACATTAGATTGAACAAATCACCTGGGAGATAATTTACACATAATATGGTGTGTTGAGATTTCCAATTAGAACGCTTTAAAACTCTTTCATCGTTGACAACTAAGCACTGTCATTTGGCAGTGTTGTTTTAGAGCTTACTTTAATATGAAATCACCTAAATTCATCACAATCAATTATTTATCAACGCAGAAAGCCAAAGCCCATTAAAAGCACAGTCAGTGTTTCCCATACATTGACTCATTTGTGGCGGCCCACCACAATATCAACATTGACCACCACACAATGATTTTCCTGGTTGTACTAAATTGTGCTTAAATCTGGTTAGAATCATAACCGCGCTGCACTAATTTGTTAAAAACTGTTGCAAGTTAATTCTGCAAACCTACCACCACAAATAGAATTCAATTCTGTGGGAAACACTGAGCACGTCAATCATTTGTCTTAGTGTTAAATGAAATCTGTCTACACACATAGTATGGGTGAATGTATGGGAACCATGTCATATATTACATATCCATTCATATTACTCTTTCTATCATTCATGTATTCCTGGATAACAGTGCTTTTGCTTTCTAATGCAGTGTGTTTCTCCCTCTTCTCTAGACAGCTGTGATGGCCCATTGCTGTCCACGTTGCCCCTGGGCTCTTTTGAGAGCTCTTCACATGCATTTGACAGTCAAGCTCCACACTTTGCCAAACTCAATAGAAGAGACGGTGAGTAGCCCCCCGACTGTGCCCCGGTAGAGCACGCCATGCTTTTAGAATCAGTGGTGTGCTCTGACATTTTTGTCAGTAATGGTTTGTAATAAGACTCAGCATCATGTTTACTTCCTGGGTAAGTTGAAACCGTAGCCAGAGCACATGAATCATCATAGCACAATAGCTCTCTCAGGTACAAAGACCCTGACAGCATACTCTCCATTCATGAGATGTAATTGCTACTTTACAGTACTGTCAATATGGCACTGCAGATTATTTCTCATTCGATCTGTGGTTAAGATTTAAGTTAAGATAACGTTAGAGTATGTTTAATGAAGCTCACAGTTAAAGCTTGTGTCTGGACTTTTAAAGTGGTGTTATTGGTCTAGCTTTATTGGTCTCTTGATGTTGAATGCATAGAAACCACATGAAGCAGAGCTGTGTTAGATGTCTTCCAATGCTCCAATTAAGCACACATAGTCTTTTGGCAACTTCTTGAAACATTCTGCTGTATACATCAGTATTGCAATGCCTTAGGGAATAAATCAGTCCACTATGTGCACTAGATAGCTACTGTAGAGTGTGGCCTACTATACATTTTGAATTCCATAATTACAGGATAAAGGGAAAAAAGCAGATTGGATGTTAGCTTCTGAAACTGCATAATCTGCCATGAAATAGCACTGGATGGATATTTTTTAGTGAGAATAATGCTATTCTACCAATAATGCCCAAACACACGATTTACATACATGTATATGTATAAGGGGTACAGTATGTGTAAGCCCAAGAAAACAACATGAATCATGTCATGAGCACGTATGTCTCATTTTTCAGATCATTTTTTATGTCATGGGCACGTATGCCTTATTTTTATAATTCAGCTGGGGATCACTCAGGATCTGGCACAGCTCCACAGTCACATATTGCAAATTACAACCGTGCGCTTAACTGTAGTCGTGGAACGAAATAGCCAAAGACCGAATGGGTAAAGCTCCCCTGATTGAGGACCTGTCTCTCTTACGACTTCCATCGCTTAAACGTTCACTCCATCCCGGTGTGATTTCCAGCCTCGGTTGGGTGCGGCCTACGCAGCAGGCGGTAACAAACGGTAACAAACGGAACAATCCCGTTCCCCGAGGATGTGGCTCCGTAAACGGCGCTTCCTCCCCTGGCCGCGGCGCGCTGCATTGATATTCCGCGCCAGCGTGCCTCCCATGGCGGCGTGTCCCAGCCCACAGTGGTTAAGTAATGAACCCTTCTGCCAGAGCTGATCTGTTTCCCCTCAGCTCCGCGTGCGGATGAGCATCGGGGGCTGTAAAAAAAAACACATCATTCATGGAGCGCACATTGGCGTCTCCCCCCACTGGTCTCCTGCTGCTGTCCACCCCTCTGCCCGACAACCCACCCCCCCCTTACCACCTCTCAGGAGGACTGGCTGACGTGTTAAGTGAGGTCAAGGCGACTCAATTGCAATGCTTGCTGTGTTACAGGCACCAATGTTTCTCAATGTGATGTGATGCAAGGGAGTTTCTCTGTAATTCTGCGCGTGTGTGTGTGTGTGTGTGTCTGTGTGTGAGTGTGCATGTGTGTGTGTGAACCGTCTCTAAAGTGATTATATGTAAATATCTCTGCTCGTGTAAGGAATACATTTAGTCCCCCCCCTCCCATCCCCAGACATCTGATGCGAGATAGGGTTTTTGCTATCTGTATGCCATAACATCATTTTATTGAATAAAGCATTTTGCGGAGAGATACATTTCTGTGTGGCCAAATTTGCCCTCAGAGATAAAACAGGAAGGTTGTTGTCATGGAGAGACTATTACTTTATTCAGCTCATTTAATGGCTGCCTGTTTGAGAGTCCCCTTCCGTGACTCACGGTCGTAGAAGTGCTCCTGATTGCATAGTTTTAGCTCACAATGGCTCATTTTCTCTCTCAATGAAAACGGAAACGTCCCATGAGGATGTTATATCCTTATATGGGCGTGTGCCTTTCCGACACGTATTTGACAGTTCTGATCACGTTACTATGAAGTGAGTGAATGCACTCATCAAGCACATACATATCTCTCTCCCCCTGGAGAATTCTCTCGTACGCGTCCTTCCCTAATGCTCTTTCATTGGTGCTTGCAGGAGGAGGCGGGTGGAGTCCCAAGTTGACGGACAGGTACCCGTGGCTGCAGGTGGACCTCCGGGACCGGATGGAGGTGACGGCGCTGGCCACGCAGGGACGCCATGGCAGCTCGGACTGGGTCAGCGGCTACATGCTCCTGTTCAGCGACACGGGCCGCGTCTGGAAGCAGTACAGGCAGGAGGACAGTGTAGGGGTGAGTTCACCTGAGATAAACATGGTGCTCTTGCTCCATGTTTACACTCTCTCCACTGTGTTTGTTTGCTATGCATTGTCAGTATATTGGTAGTGTGACTGTATTACAGTCATATGTTACAATGTTGCTGTACTGTAAACCTCTGATTGCTAATTTGTTCCAATGTGTCACTTAATTTCAACTTCACAATGCGTTTGGTGAATGGATATACAGTACAAGAGGTAATACAGCCAAGAACTGTAACTACTTTGCAGTAGGTGTGCAGTGCAAATATTCGAAAAATAATTGATGTTCTACAAAGCAAATTACAAGTTTCCAATAACATGCTCGAGTTGATAATGATATTCAAGTAATATCCAGGTGTACTGTAAGGATGGCACGTTAAAAGAAATGCACTCTGCCTGCTGGTTGAACAAGGTTTGCTTCACCATGTCCCTCTCCAATGAGCTTCGACAGTGTGGCCTATTTGAGCAGCGATGTTTGTTTCATCTGTTACACTGTCCTGCAGCACCCCGCGTACCTCTGCTCCAGCTCATTATGATCCAGGAGAGTTTGTCTTGTGGCTCTCGTTGCCTCATATTGCTGATGGCAGTTGTTGTATTATTATCGCTTTGTAAATGTGGCGATAAGGCTTGCAGTTTGAAGTGTGCCCGCCGGGACCAAAAAAATCTCACATGGTACTCACGTCAGAGGTTATTTTAAGATCACACCCAAGGCGATCCTTGGCCTAAACATAGCATGTGCACAACACCCTCTTAAATATGGCCAAAATCATTAACCAGGTCATCTAGCCCAAATGAATGCTTTGAATAATTAAGGTTATGATAATTATGACTGCAGTCATTTTGAACGAATGCAGGTTTCCAGCAAGCAGGCATCCATAAAATGTTATTAACATACTATTACCACCCTTCAGCAAATGCATTGGGAGTCAAAATAGGGTCCAAGGGGTTGTGCTTCCAGGGATGTTGGGCCCACAGCTGCCAAGAACCGGTTTCAGAGCGCAGCCTCACAGGGAGACTACACCGGGCAAGTAACTAAAGCGTTCCATTCGTGTAGGGTCTGCTGCAACAATTAGCTTCCACTATAATCGATGGAACTGGATACCACCGCATACATTAAAAAGAAATTAGAGCAGTTTTTTAAAACATTTTTTTCCCCACTATGCGAACGGTGCGCATCCCAGACCCAGTGTAGCCCGGGTGCCAGACTACCGAGTACAGTCTACACCAGCCTGGGCTCCAGAGGGAAGACAATGACATGGCTGAACAAGACATATGAGTCCTCCATCAAACCCTGAGCGCGTCTGCATCTGGGCTCTATCTCCCCCCGCCGCTTGATAAGAGTTGTTTTTTAAGCTCCACTTTCATGCTTCTTCTGAGCCACAAGCCATGAGGGACCACAGATACCAGTGAAGCAAAAAATGTACTTTTCTTCCATTCTTTTTCCCTCTCTTCCTCCTCTTCTTCTTCTTCTTCTTCTTCTTCTTCTTCTTGGTAGCCTCCCACCTCTCTTTAAATATTCATACTGATGGGTGCATTCTTACTGGCATTCGCTGACTGACATGCCTACACTCATATCCATTCACATATTTCCCCCCTGAACTTACCCAGACTGCCGGAAATACAAATACATATAGAGGGGAATAAAGTCTGTGGTTTGCTGAGCTTCAGTATTATTAGAGGTATCAGCAAGGGCTTGGCTGACTGAAGAAAAAAAAAAAACTTCTTTCAACTGTGCTTGACCTTGCAATCATTCAGATTACAGACTTGGACAAATACCACCACCCTCTCATGGAAACTGCTGAGATCAGAAAACCCAAGTGCATCGAATAGTCATCGCTTGCCTTCTTAAAATACAAAGGATTTTATATTCACTGTTGTTATTGCGGCCGTGGTATCTGTTCTTCCTGTAGATGCTGTGTCACTGCCGAGGCTGAAAACACTGGGGGAGAAGACAAGACACTGATGTATGATTTCCTCTATAGTCCTATCTGAATAACACAAAATATACCATTTTAGCAAGCTCAACATTCAGGAACAAAAAGGTACAATTGGGTCAGTTGAAATTGACAGTTGTTTCTAGGACACAGGTCATCTTCTCAACTAGCTCAGGAATCAGATGAATTTGTGCCATGGCTTCAAAATGCCAAGAGCTTTTGCGTGATCAGCATTGGGAGGATTTGTTTTTTGTACTGCACCTCTATTTTCATATTTTCCGTGGAATTGGCCTTTTTCCTCTGTGCTCAATCAAAAGTCCACAGCCCTGCAGGGGTATGGGAAAGTTTCATGAGTAGAAGAAGAGAGAGTGAGAGCTAGGGCTCATTGAAATGCTCACAGTGATATTGTTTGGATCTCAGGGAACCATGAAAGCCTATGTACGTCTGCACAGGAAATGCTGCATAAAAATTAAGGAGAGCGAGAGAAAAAAATAAACTTTGTAAAACTTTACATCCCCACCCCTCACCCACTAGCAGTTACTGCAACCATTTTCACTCAGTGTGTTCTCATAATGTGTTTGTCTCGTCTCTACTTCATCATTTTCTCTCCTAAACCACCATTTTGTGGTAATATTGGTTTGGACAAAATGGACGCCTGGGCGGAAAGTGTGTGTCTAAACCCCCTCGCAGCTCTTTTGTTTTTGCACCCTGGGCCACTGGTTGCTCCTTGCACTGCTTCTGTCTCTCATTATCTCCCATTGACCACAAAGCCTCTAAATCAGTTGGTGCACTCCCTCATTTTGCCTGTCTTCCATTACACGGGGGCTTGAGCAGCCCGCAGGTAATCGATAGGAGGGCCATTCCCTTTGCTAGATGGGGTCTGCTGCTCCATTTGGCCCCACCCTTGTCTAATTGATGTTGAGTATGTGACTCATTTGACCATAACAGCGGGAACACAAGGAATTGTAATTGGCCATGGTTATGCAGCAGATACAATCCTTTTCTCCCTGGCAGAGGAGAGTAGCTCCTCAATTTGATGAAGGGGGCGCCTTGGACCTTACATTTGGAGATGATGTGAGATTCCCTATGGCTTATTGAGTGGTTGAAAAGGGAAAAAATTAGGCCTGTGGTGTTTTGTGAAATGGTGGCTTCTAATAAAGTAATGATGATTTCACCCTGTCCCCATTTTTGATAACCATACTTACACAGTGTCTTGTTGGTTTTCCATTTTATGGTGTATTCTATTTGACAATATAGCAATTTAATAATCATATGTAATATAACCATTTCAACTTTAAGCATTTACAGGTAGGTCTACAAATGACAAGTGAACATATGACTTGAAGAAGTTGTGTCTACCCATTCTCAATTCACATTACAACATGTATTGTAACACTTGTATTCTGTCAAAGTCTTGTAGTCACAGCTTCATTTTACTTGGATGTAAAGGCACCCCCCTTTGAAAATAACCCTATGGTGTTTTTTCCCAATATAACCTGCACAGACTTATTACATGGATGGCCAACCTGCTTGTCCTGTGTAAGCAGCATTTTGATGACATCCTGACATATTGGCATATTATAAGTAATGGCATAGTGTTAGTGAAATCAATATCCCTTTTGTTAAAACTTATATTGATGTCTGGTTGGAGCCTGTCATAAATCTTTTTTCTTTTTCTTTTTTCTGTGCACTGACCCCAGGAAAGGGGCATTTGATATCATGGGATATTATGTGGGTTATTATTGGTGAAATCATAAAACAGGGCTTAATATACATCGGTAAGATCACACTGATCTGCATTATCTACTGTATATGCTTGTTGACATCTTATCATGTATTGTATTATTTCACAACCGATAAATGTTTGATTCCTTTATGTTGCAATCAGTTAACTCCTTGTGATTGTGACTGTGCTTGTGATTGAATCATGCCGTTCAGTTGTGAGCAGTGCAAATTGCGGTAGGGGACAGAGAAAGCTGCGCGTAAAATAGGGAGTAAATACTAAGGTCCTTTTGTTATACCCCCTATGAGTTTGATATGAACATGACTGTCATTTTCAAGCCTTGCACTGAGCAATACTTTGATATGTACCATCTGAATGAGTAGGCCCAAAGGCATACAATTTTACCATGTCCAGCTATTTCAACTATGCAGGTGTAATTTCATATAATTTGGGGAAGAGATATTCCTGATGTCCCCACTGAACAAAAAATGAGCAGAGAGAGGGAGATCCACGTAGTTATGTTTTACATCAGTTGTGACAAGCCTTGGAGGGTTTCTGAGTAGTGCAATGATGTGACTACTTAAGTATTGCTTGGCAGGCTTACGTCTGTGTTGTAAGGAATTGATATGGATAATGAAATGTATTACCAACACTTACTTGAGAGCCATATCTATGTGTAATGCTGAGGGAATCTGTATCAGCAGTCTGGCTGGTAAGACTGACCTCAAGGACGTCACCGAAGATCATGGTTGTTAGTTTGTCAAAAGCACTTTTGGAAGCAGTTCACCTAAACTCATTATCCATAAAGCATTATGGGCATGTGAAGGATTACGAAATATTCATAATAAATCATGTGTATCAAATATTCGGGTCATGTCAGGGGTAAATTCCTGATACGGAACAGTGAATTTTTTGAGGGCATGGTGGTGTAGTGGATGCATCACTGCCTGTCAATCAATCAGCCTGGGTTCGATTCCTCAACCTGCCCTTGCGAGTCCATGTTCATTTGGATAAAAGTGTCAACTAAATACCACCAAAGTCACTTTTCAAGTAAGTTTGTAAACATGACTATACGCATAAAGCGTTATAATGATGAATGTGGTATAAACCTTGCTTATTGATATGAAAGGTAGTTTTCAGTCACATGTGGCTCTATAGCATTTGGTGAATTAATGGCAAAGGTGTCATTGGGGCCATTATGGAGAAGGGAAAGAGTCTTTAATGATATGCTGATATGTTAAAGTGATACTTTAAAGTTTAAAGGCATATTCAGTAACATGTTATAAGTGCACTCATTACTATGTATAATTATGAGGCATCATGAATACTTAATGAATGTGTTAATGCTTTATGGATACTGGGTTTCAACTAAGTATTACCACACTTTCTCATAAATAATGATGAAAAGTGCACAGTTCTTGCCTGTTCATTTGCTGGCTCTGTTCTCTGAATTGTTCTGTGATAAAGGCATCACCGTCTCCAGTTCTTCTTGTGAAGTGCTTCTACACACTTAAAGCATGTCTAAGTCATGTTTTTGTTTTGTTTTGGCTGTCCGCTAGGACACCCATACCATCAGTTACAGAGCAATTTGATAGCAGATAGTCAAAAGACACCTCATCACTGACATGATTGCACATGGGATAGTGGCAGCATGGAGCTCCACCCTTAAGCGGTAGTGGCTCATCTAGGTGTGATTGAGCTGCTTCACTTCGCTCCCTCGGTCATCAGATCGTGTGCCTTCATATCAGTCAGGCCAGTTAATGCAACTGATAACCCTGCTATTTCTCAGTGCTCTCTTGCACACAATTCTCCCATTATATTAGTAAATAAATGATCTCGTCTATATCAGCGAATGCGTACATTTGGGATCTTGGTTTACTATGGTCAAGTTTAGGAGGTTGGCATGTGTTAGACACAAGCACCAAAACGTGTCTTAACTGATCATTTTAGAAAGGATTACACATTGATGCATGATGTATGTTTTGAGGATTGTGTCTTGTAAGGACCAAAACAACATGTCTGTTTTGTGGGTTAATGAAAAAGCATTGTGGGCTGTTTTACCCAAACATGCAAAAGCAAAGCAGATTAAATGCGGACTTGTATGTATATATAGCATCTTTTATGAGGTTTACTACTGTAAGCCTTAAAGACATTTGGGATTGGTGATTTACTGTGTAAATAAGACATCAATCTAAGTTGTAATACTCAGCTAACTTCGATTCATTCAATATGGTTAGAATAAATTAAGTCATATGTTGCTTACTGATCTGTTGTTTTTGTCTGAACATTTAGACATGTCAGCGGTAAAGACAAGTGAGACAAATGTATCCAGCAATGCAATTTTGGAGCATCCAGGGCAAAGCTTTGTTCACATTCTCTTGTTTTGCTTCCACACTCCTTTTTTCATCACTACATTTCACTGCATTTTGGTTGCAGACTGTGATACAGTTATAGTGGTTTTTTTCTGAAATCAAAGAAAACCCTGAATAATCTATATGCATTTTTTATTCGATATTCAGTAATTATTAGTATTACTTTTCATTGTTGGTACGCCTACTTCACTGTAGTGTACAGGCATTGTATGAGGTTATCTAACTAGGCCTCACATCTGAATTCATGTATGCATTCAGCCATGAGTTCACTTTTTCATTAGCTTTACTTGCATTTGATCAATATATCATAACTATGTCTCATCAAGAAGTCACCTAAAAAGATTCTGCAGTAGACCAAATTAGGCCAAGTTATCAAGACATACATTAATGTTGAATCACAGGTACCTTAGATTACCATTAGCCTGATATTAGCAACATGATTTATGGCTCTATCAAGTCCTGTTTGTGTCATATTTGTTTTATGTGCTGAGAAACATTTTTTTCTAAAATTCTCTCTGATAAGACTGGGATAAACATGACAAAAACATATCATGGCAGATGGCATGTCTTGTTATACGTTGTCATAACAGACCTCTTCCAGTGGTGTAAAACTGTCATTTGACAGTTATTGGTAATTGCCATCACATCAAACGTTTGGTGCCTTTACACAGGCTTCTGCATTTTGACCCTGTCAAGTCATTAGATATTGACTGTGAAGCTGAATGATGACAGGATCTTGGCATCTGCAGTGACACATTCCTGACAAAGTTATTATAGCCTTATTTTGGAGAATTCAAGCAAAGTGTAAGCCTGTAGTCTTTGTAGAACACGGATGAAATCAACAGAATGTGCAATTCATTATTTGGGATCTTAGTAAATTAGAACCTTAAACTGGCGTAACTAAGTCCCTCAGTTGATTATTCTATTCACAGTCTACAGAGCACTGCAGGATTCTCTTCAGCTCTCTGCTTTAGCCTGCTGTGCTGAGTTTATACAGCACAAGGCACTGCCTCAGTTTTTACATTTGTTTGCTTCAAGACACCTAAAGCCACTCTTTCAGCATATGTCATAAATAAATGGCAAAGGAAGCTGATAGCAGTAAAAGAGAGTATGTGACAGTGGCGCTACGCTGTTTTTCTGCTCTCTCTAGAGCTTGTGTTGAAAAGCAGAAGTGAGTATAAGGTTGGGCAGGCTCCAGGCTCTCTTTTTGTTGAGCCGCAGTCTCCAAGTCACGAACAATAAAACGACAATGTTCCATGATGAACTCGTCACCTGTCATGTCTCTGTTCCCCTTTCAGATGTGGCTCCTGTTGTCTGCTTCATTGAACACTGGTAAATAATACATAGTCTCTGATGGTTGCCAGCATGCGAGAGCTCGGCATCTGAGGTACTGAGGGGGTGGGTGGAGGGAAGGGGGGACGGATGGATGAGGGATTGGAACGTTAGCAAAGCACTAAGGGAGAGCTCCCCAGAGCGGCCCCACAAACCCGGTCACCGTGACACCGAGGTGCACTCTATTTTTGACACCTACTCAAGTCTCACAGGCTCTGGGGAATAAGCACAATGTACGTCTTTAAAGGTGGAGAGGAAACTCAGTATTCTCATTGGAACAAATTAAAACGGGGCGGTTTAAACTACACTACAGCCAATTTGCAATATTTACTGCTTGTTTCCATGCCAGGCGAGGGATCACAGGGAAACCTTTGGGCACTATTGTGGGGAATATATGGAAATATCTAGAACAAAGGGAGTTTATGCATTCTCATCATCTTAAACATCTCTTAAGGAAAATAAGTTTAGGTCCAAATTAGGTACAGCGTATCAAAAAATATCAGCATTCATTTCTTTAACTTTAACTAATCCACATTCTGTATCAGAATACAGTTCTGCCTTTGAGCCAGGAATGTCCCTCTCACTTTAAATGTTAAGGACAGAGACAGCTTGCGTGTGCCCTGAATGCTAGATTGTTTGCTTCAGTCTGGGCTTAGCTGTGAAGAATTCACCCTGTCGGGTCCTCCTCTCCTCTGTCCTTGCACGGTCGGTTGGGCGGGGCGGGGTGTGCGGCGCACGTGTGCTCACTCAGGGTGGACCATGCATACGCTGATGATATGCTGATGAAACAGCCCACGGGGGAGCGACGTAAAACACGGATCTAAGGAGAGAGGCAGAGGAGGAGAGGAGGAACGAGACAGAGAGAGTGAGGGAAAGAGAGGGGGGGCAGAAGGAAAGAGACAGAGGGAAACAGAGAAAGAGACAGAGTGAGAGAGAGAAAGGGGAGAGAGAAGGAAGGAGACAGAGGAAGACAGAGAAAGAGAGAGAGAGAGAGAGGGGACAGAGGGAGAAAGAGAGAGAAGAACCAGGGAAGCAGGCCTAATGAACACGCCTGCCACCGTTCATCAGTCGATACAGGAATAGAAATAATGAAGTCGCAGAGGGGTAGCGGAGATGTTTATGTGGACACTGTCTAACCTGAGCCCTCAGCTCCAGTGGGAGGTCTTAGGCCCCCTCAGGGTCCACAGCCTTTCTTTTTTTATGCAACAAACTGCGTAATTGGGAGGATGTATCACTGCTGCCTTCATGCTTCCACCCCCCTTTCTGCCACGGAAAAAAAACAAGAGTCGTTGTGGGACAGGATGTTGTTTTCTTTTGGGAATTCAAAATAGACCCTGTTGTGAGGGATGCTCTCACATGACGCGATGTGACGAGCTCTATTATCGATTGAGGCAAGAAATAAGAATAAGAATGAGCCCATGAGGAGGCTTTGGGAGGGCCCATGTGAACAGCGCACTGCCATGAGGAGGCTTTGGGAGGGCCCATGTGAACAGCGCACTGCCATGAGGAGGCTTTGGGAGGACCCATGTGAACAGCGCACTGCCATGAGGAGGCTTTGGGAGGGCCCGTGTGAACAGCGCACTCCCATGCTCCTCTTAATTACACTAGGCACATTCAGGTGCTGCTCTGCGTCAACACAATGTATGCAGCATTAAGGAAACAAGAGATCTATTCAGATCGCCTGAAATCTGTGCACAATGCCCAGAAGCACTGAGGGGCTCACATGCAGACTTCACAATGTGGGCTACACGATTTGGGGGCAGTATTTAATTCTGATTTTTGACAGATATTCTGACTGTGATTTAATTTGCATTCAACATAATTTTTGACAGTCAAGCCTCAGTTCAATACTCCAAAATTTAATTTCAAGTTCACATCTGATTGGTGATACCAAGAGCATAAGAAGCACAGCACTCCTGTTAAGTGAGGTTTGCTGTTTGTCACACAAGGAGAATGACATGAATACAAAAATCATAGATGTGACAAGGTTAACCATTGGGACAGTTGTGAGCCGGACAATTAATTGCAGTCTGTGCGAATTACTGTATGTAGGGCTGCACGATTAATTAGCTAGCAAGCTAATGAGTTCAAATTGTAATTTTGATTAAAATCGATTAATTGTGAAGCCCTACATGCAGTATTCAGTTTCACATTGTCATTAGTCTTGGCTATATGTGTTTTGTATTATATTATAAATGTTTTTAAATATTTATGTGTATGTTTTGACCAATACTTATATGTATACCCGAATAAGTTTGGTATCCGACAAAAATGTTAAAAATTCTTTTTAGAAGTAAAACATATAAAAACGATATTGATCTTCTACAATATAGTTAAATGTCAATAACAATAACATAATGTGCCATGCAATAAAACAAAACAAACCTGCCCAGAAATAACCTCATCCTTTGCTGATCCGATGAATATTTAACAGCACGTAATGGTTTAATAAAAAAAGGACTTCAACTATAGATACAAATTTGAACAGACTTGCTGAATTTAAAACCATATATTGGTACTGACTGAAGGTTACCAACTCAAGCTCTGTGCTCTTCAGCCTGCGAGCATCTCCGCTCTTGAGACGCGTGATTACTTTTTGCCTGGCTTACATCAACATTGCGGATTATGTTCCAGGTAGTCGCTGGAGACAGCCAACGCATTGTCTACAAGCTCAGCCCACTCAAACATGCCCGTTTTAGACCAGCGCCCCAGTGTAATCAATAGAAGTCATTTCACAGGGCTTGCAAGCCTCTCTCCCACCATTTTTCCGAACATCAAAACATTACAGGCTGAAAATTGCAAATAACAGCATGGCACATACAAATCATGGTGTTCGCCAGTTGCTTGGTGGCTTACAAAATCAAAACAATTACATGTTTTGTTTACATTGTGTAGCAAGACCCCTGTGAAGACACTGTATATCTATTAGTTGTGCTTTACTTTTTTAAGGGGTCCAGTTAAACATTTATGTTAGTTGTGTTTTACCTCTGGACTCATCAACCACATTAACAGTTTTATCATTGTCATAACATCTCTGGGAAACAGTACATGCTTAACAGCACACAGCAGTACCAAGCACTATACTACCTGCTCTGTAAAACCAGTTTGTGAGGTAAAATGTGTTCCAGAATGATCAGCAATCTAGAGAGGGAGTGAATCAGCCCAGCTTTCCCCTCTCCCAGTTTTAGCAGCGAGTAAACCAAGACAGATGGAAGAGAGGGAGGGTGTGAAAGCAGCATTGTTTTGCTTAAAGGTTGTATCAGCGATTTCAGGCCCAAAAAAGGCCCAAACATAAATGATCACATTCATCTAATCTTTCCTAACGATCCGCTAGCTGCCTGCCCCATAAGCAGGCAATCTCTGTAAGCAGCCTAGACTTCAAGATCTGTAGCCTACACAAAAACAATTGCTACCAACAAGGGTTGGCAACCCCTCAAAAGCAAAATAAAGTGTTTCCACCAATAACCGACGAGATGCGTGTTTAGGAGATTTTTAATTGCATGGGAGGGAGTAGCGAGCTAGCCCTCTGTTTTGTTTGAACATCAACAGAAGTGACGTATCGCTGCTATCGCTGATACAACCTTTAAAAGTCACTGCTAACAGGAGGGCGCTGTGGCGCAGCAGGCTACAGCGCCCGTACCATGTACGGGTCCGAGTGCCCACAGGGACCCAGGTTTGAATCCAACCTGCGGTCATTTCCCGATTCCCACCCCATCTCTCTCTCCCACTTACTTCCTGTCACTCTTCACTGTCCTGTCTACGACGGAGTATTAGGGCCACACATGAAGGAAAAAAAATATTTTTGCCATGACGAGATTAAACTAGACATGTCGACTTTAAAGTCGCCATGTCAACATTAAACTCGACATTTCGAGAATAAAGTTGAAATGTAATATCGACTTTAATCTCGACGTATCGACTTTAATGTCGCCATGTATCAGATTGCCTGCTGTATCGCTGTGTGGGGCGGAAGCTGCACTGAATACAACAGGAAAGCCCTGCAGCGCATAGTGAACACAGCTGGAAGGATCATTGGTGCTTCACTCCCCTCCCTGAAGGACATTTACACCACCCACCTCACCCGCAAGGCGACCAAAATTGTGGGCGACCAAAATTGTGAGTGATTCAAGTCACCCCGCTCACAATCTGTTTGATCTACTGCCCTCTGGGAAGAGGTACAGAAGCCTGCGCTCCCGCACTACCAGACTCACCAACAGCTTCATACACCAAGCTGTAAGGATGCTGAACTCTCTCCCTCCTCTCCCCCCTCCACCCTCAGCTACATAACATCCTGGACATTGGACCCACAATGGCCGCCTGCACTACTCCACTTGCACACTTGCACACTTGTACACTTTACAACTTGGTGTTGTTGTCCTGAAAACACAACACTTCTGCTGCTCTTACATAACTTGCACCACTATGCCACTTTCTTTATTACTTAGGTCAAACAGAACTACCCAAGCCTTTTATTGGCCTGACTTTGCACTAGTATTTTATTGACTGTCCATGCACAATTTCAACCACATTTTGCTGCTCTTATTTTTTCATTATTATATGTGCCCTCTTATTTACTTATTTACTTACTTTTTTGTTTACTTGAATGTTATGTTTGTCTGTGGACTTAAATTGGTAAAATGTCTTGTCTTCACCGTGGGATAGTGAGAAACGTAATTTCGATCTCTTTGTATGTCTGGAACATGTGAAGAAATTGACAATAAAGCTGACTTTGACTTTGACTTTGACTTTGATGTCGACATTAAACTCAAAATTTCGAGAATAAAGTTGAAATATCATGTCGACTTTAATCTCGACGTGTCGACATTAAACTCAACATTTTGAGAATAAAGTTAGTTTGGAGAGAGAACGACCGCTCGGGACGCTTGAAAGGGAGGACGAATGAAACAATGCAACAAGTGCAACAATGATTCAGAGTGCTCGAGTGCAACAATGATTAGACATAGGCCTATATCATGTGGACAAAACATAGAACATATTAACCTACGTTGCTCAGACAAATACTTTGCTGTTAGGTCCTTATCACGGAGTTACAGGCGATAAATGCGATGGTCAAAAGTAGCCTAAACGTCATAGCGGTTTATTTATTTATTGTAGGCCTATTATTAAAGTGTTGTTCTAAACATTTAGTTGTTGCATCTAAATGTTCAACTTCATGCTTATGCACTAGAGGCATACTAGGCGCTCTCCCCAATCCTAGACTTTCACGTTGCTTGTTTGTAATGGATACAAAACAGCCCATTGCTGAATGTCTATGGAGGGACGAATGAAGCTGTCCTCCCGACCTCCCCATGTAGGCTAGTAGCCTACTTGCACACATATGCACACAAAGTGCATAAATAAAGTGCATGGACACATATTCTCTCACGGGATTAAAATAGTATATATGCTTAGGCTATACCTGTGTTTCTAGCCTCCTATAGGCTACGTATTGCAGGTGAGACATGGAAAAGCAGTTTTAGAAAAATGAGTTTTGCCATGTTATCCTATGGAGAGTGACGCCCGTGGGTCATGAAGGGCAGTTATTTGGATGTGCAGTAGCCTTAACCACGTAAAACAGAGTGAAATAACATTTTGTATAGAAACATTATATCATTGGATACATAATTTTTTCTAGCTATTTAGCCTAAACGGCATAGTATTTCCATAAACCCGAGACAGCACTTCACGATGACGGCAATGATAGTTAACAGACAAGACGCAATCTATCTAAATATCTGCAATCTATCTGAAATAACACCTATTTGAAGCCCATTTTTCATGTAATATATTGTGTAGGCCTATTAGTGTAGGCTACATAGCTTAAACTGTGTAGGCTATGTTTAAACAGTATAGGGCCTATTGCGAGTTTAATGTCAGCATGTCGACACGTCGAGATTAAAGTAGATATGATATTTCAACTTTATTCTCGAAATGTCGAGTTTAATGTCGACATGGCGACTTTAAAGTCGACACGTCGAGATTAAAGTCGACATTAAATTTCAACTTTATTCTCGAAATGTCGAGTTTAACGTCGACATGTCGACTTTAAAGTCAACATGTCGAGTTTAATCTCGCCATGGCAAAAATATTTTTTCTCTTCATGTGTGGCCACTCCGTCGTACCTGTCCAAATAAAGGCAAACAGCCCAAAAAAAAAAAGTTGTTGCTAACACCTACAGTAGCAACAGCACCCCACGCGATGGCTTTCTCATATCTGCCAGGGCCCACTTCTGTTTGTTTGGGGGGGGAAGTTTCCATTTCTGTCTCCACAGCGCTCTGCGTGAGCAAGTCCGTCTGACTCACTGCTCAGGCCATGTGTTGTTGCGATTATTTGCTCCCAAATGCCACTCACATAACCCTCTGTTGACTGAGTCATTAGTTAATTGCAGTTACATTTTTATTAGGAGAAGCTCAGAGAGACGCTCTGACATTTTAACGCTGGCAAAGCCACCGTTATTTCCCCCCTGAACTCTGCCTCGGTGCTTTGTGGATGCATGCATAAATAATCAGCACCCTTAATTCACTGTTCCTGTCAATCCCTATCAGTCCAACATAACTGTGCTATGTTAAAGGATGTGTGTATAACAGCATGTTGTCAGCAGCAGCAGCGGTTGAGTCTGTTTGCAGTGTACATTTACATGCGGAAGCAAAATGCCTGAGGGACTAAGAACCGACCTAATGGCTCAAAGTCGTTCTTGCCGTTTCCTCAGGGTCATTCTGCTCTAACATGTTTTGTATGTTTCTCCTCTCTCTTTTTTGCTTCCTGTGTGTCCCCCAGAGGTTTGTGGGTAATGTGGATGCGGACGGCGTGGTCCAGCACAAGCTCCCCCACCCCATCAGGACCCGCTTCCTCCGCTTCGTTCCTCTAGAGTGGAACTCCAGTGGCTGGGTGGGGCTCCGTGCCGAGGTCTACGGCTGCACCTACAGTGAGTGCCTTGTGTGTGTGTGTGTGTGTGTGTGTGTGTGTGTGTGGGGGGGGTGGGAGAAGAGGGGAAAAGCACTTTCCAGAAAGGTCAAGCCTGATGGTGCAGCAGAGGCTTTGTGCAAAGACAGAAAATGCCACAAATGGCAGCAGGTTTATTCTCCAGGATGCAACTTTGAGCCTTGTAAAGGAGAGAAAAAAAACTTACTCAGAAGTGCTGTTTGGGAGTCCTTGGTTTGCTTGTGCTGGTGCAGAATCAGACAGGATATGCTCTTCTCCAAATCGAGATCTAATAACGGTGTAATATTGCATCAGTCCACCAGCAATGTGCTAATGCTTAACAATGCAGAAGAAAAGGGCAAAGTAAATTGTTTCCGTCGGCCTTTTAATTCATAACTGCTTATGGTTGGTCTCTGTGCCCTGAGAAAGACGTGACACTAATGATTTCTGTGGTGATATAGACCAGGTGCTCTCTCTCTCTCTAATCATTTATGATTAAAGCAACTGCTGACCGTACGCAATTTCTCTAATAGAGAGGAATGATGACATTACGGCGACTACAGGAGTCAGCCCTTTGTCAAGCTAATGCTAAATAAATAAACGCTAGTCGCTAATGACGCCTTTGCAAGCATACCAAAGCACGACTAAATGGATCAGCCTGAGATGTAGCGCACTGTAAAAGACATTATAATTATCCCTTAGCGAGCACTTTCATAATGCCCAACAGTTCCACAGCATGATCCTGTATTAATGTTGGATGAATGTGTGCTCTTCTAATAAATGCTGCATGAGGAGCACCTCAGCGTTCATTCTCCCTGTGCTTAGGGTGGGGAATTAGGAGCGAAATGCACACCGCTCCCTGATATAGCAGCGAATAAAAGAAACCATTATGAATCTGTCCCCTCAAGAAGGCAATAAGAAGACATAAGAAGTGTCCCTGATGCAATAAACTGTAACCCTTTCTGCCTCTGTATGTATGGGTCAAGTGAAAATGGAGTTTACTTGTCATTCTTAAATGTTGTATTCAAGATACAGACCATAAATAGTTTAGTTAGGTAGATTGCATTTATAAAATACTGTATATTCTAGCTTCAGTGGTGAGAGGCTATTCTAAGTGCTCTCGAAAAGCTTCGACCTCACAGAATTACAGGAGGTTTGCACATTCTTGAATCCTGATGAATTATTTCAAAAGGATCCAATGCTACATATAAAATGTGATTCAAATGGAGGGGAAATTGCCCAAAAATGACTTAAGCAATATCTCAACAGAAAATAGAGGACAGCTTGAAACCTTGATGGTGCAAAACATGAAAATAGGAGTATAGATTCTGTTGCTAGACTGCATCTCTGTGTACAACTTTGAGAGCAGTCATCCTTGGGTTGCTCATTGATGATGTGTTGGTCTTTTTCTGTTTGCATTTAGGTCTGATGTCAGTGTGTGTGTGTGTGTGTGTGTGTGTGTGTGTGTGTGTGTGTGTGCAGTATTTGTGTTTGTGCGTATGTTTGTGTCAGAGATGACAGGCCCTTAACACATTATATAAATATCCAAGAGAACTCTTGGCACAGTCATGCCTTTGATTTGCTGTAAATGTAAGCAGTGTTTGAACAACTTTCACAAACATGTCAGTTTTCTCCCCTCTCCTCTCAAAGCTGACTGAGTTTCTGCAAATCCTCCTCTCGCCAAGTATTGGAATAGCAGGTGCATGTAGGAGATTGCATTATTTATGCAGACAGCCCCTACCTTACACGGGAAGAATCCCATCAAAAATATTATGTATTCAGGCTTTTTTAAATGTCTCTCAACAGTTCAGGTTTGGGTTAGCCAGAAAGTGAACGGAGACTCCCATGTTGGGTAAGCCAGTGGTACGGCACAGTGATAAAAATGACCTTAGCATCACACAGCAGCGAGTTAATGCAGGAACATCTAGGGCAGGCTCTTATTCACAGTTACATTACAGTAATGGAGAATGTGATGAGGGGATATTAGGAGAACTGCTGCACAGCTTACAGATTTGCATTGCATTGGTATGCACTTACAAGAGATCAGCGTCTAGAAGGTTGAGGGAGGGCTCTGAGCGTCTTTTTCTCTGCTCTCTGCAGAGTCCTATGTGGCAGACTTTGACGGCAGAAGTTCCCTGCTCTACCGGTTCAACCAGAAGTCCATGAGCACGGCCAAAGACGTCATCTCGCTGCGCTTCAAGAGCCGCCAGGCGGAGGGCGTGCTGCTCCACGGGGAGGGCCAGCGGGGCGACCACATCAGCCTGGAGCTGCACCGTGGGAGGCTGGCCCTGCACCTCAACCTGGGTGAGACAGAGCTGGACCAGGCTCCCCTAGACCAGAGTCACCCCTGCTGGAGATCAGCTCTGGAAGTCAGTGGGGTCAAGGCCAAGGGGTGTTTAGCTCCTGCTAAGCACACAAGTTTGTGGTGAATTTAATTTGTATCTGAAACCACTGGATGCACACAGGTGCTGTGGGTAAATCCACTATACATCTTTTTTTTTTAGAACTGACACAACCACTAGTGCAACTTTTGTTTTTATGGTACACTCTCAAACAGTACACAAACAGTTTTTATGGTACACTCTCAAAAGGATGTGTTGGAAATAACACATTGATGTGTTTAAGTAAGGACAACACAATGTGTTATTTCCAACACATCCTTTTTGAGAGTATATGCTTATGTCTGCTACCCCCATAAAGAGAAAGATTCAAGAGCAGGTGTTTAATTAAATGCAGTTGTTCATTTTAATAAGGTGTAAAGGCGTTCCATGGCAAAGTATGGCCATACCTGTACAACACATTGTGAATGTGTGGATTTGAAGTACTGACAAGCACTGGCAAAAGGAAATGCAATGGAAGTCATACCTCAGACAGGCTCTGTTAAAACTTTAGACTATCTGTATATATTTACATTCATTATCATGCCAGCTGGGCAAATTTGAAAGGCTTATATTTATGTACTGTTTTCTTATGCTTTTTTAGTTTATGGAGCGCCACACAGTAGCTTCAAACGCTTATTTTCCTGTCAAGGCAAATTAATGGCCTCACCTGCTGACGATGCAAAACCATGGGTTTGAGGGATGGCACTATGACCCGGGCTGTTAACTGCACTTGCACTGTTGTTATGAAGTCACAGTGTAATGCGGAGTGTAAAAGCAGCATGTAATATTTCATCACACGCCTGCAGACACTGACCCTTAAAAGTGAACCTATTCCCATGACAGGCTCCCCATAAATGACTCTGTGCAAAGGCACTCCTCAACTCTCACCCTACAGAAATTTGGTTAAACTCTGCTATCATTTTTTGTCATATGAACAGAATTATCATACCTGATATAGCATAGTGTATTAGTGTATAGGACATTATAGTATTGAGTATATATGTAAGGGATAATGGACGTCACGCCGTTCGACTATACAAAGTTAATACCGGTACACGTTCTAGATGGTAAAACGGTCCGACGCAAAGTGGAGGTGTGCAATTAACATACGGTTAATACACATTCTACATTGCACAGGCCATGGGAAATTCAACCAAGCAGTGGGGAATACATAAATACATTAACATATTGTATTGAATGTGTGTATATACAGTATGTACTACATGGTTATATTTGTGTGTCTCTTCCCTGTGGTCCTTGCATCCGTGTGGCCCCTCCAGATGACACTAGGGTGAGGACCAGCGGACCGCGTGAGGCGGTCACTCTTGGCAGCCTGCTGGATGACCAGCACTGGCACACGGTTCTCATCGAGCGCTTCAACAGGCAGGTGAACTTCACGCTGGACCGCCACACGCAGCGCTTTCGCACCAGAGGTGACGGGGACACACTGGAGGTCGACTACGAGGTAGAGGTCATCACCTCCACAACCTTACATATGTTTTATTTTATACATATTTTATAAAATAGCTTTTTATTATCTGTTTTTAACTAGACTACTGTATTACTCAACTGAATCTTAGGGATATTTCAACAAATTAGTTTTAATTCGTTTAAGTTGCTAAATTACTTTTTTATGTATGCCTGTGTGTATGCAATAAATAGTAAGGCATTGACTCCGGTTTTATCCTTAAAGCTGAGCTTCGGAGGTATACCACTCCCTGGAAAACCCGGAACATTCCTGAGGAGAAACTTCCATGGCTGTATGGAGAACCTGTACTATAATGGAGTTAACATAATCGATCTGGCCAAAAGACGCAAGCCACAGATTTACAGTGTGGTAAGGTCTCACTTCATTCCTTTGTGTGTGTGTGTGTGTGTGTGTGTGTGTGTGTGTGTTTGTATGTGTGCATGAGATGCTCTTACTCACTTACCCACTTGCTGGTCAGGGACAAAGCATTAGCCTGCCACTGTCCAAAAATCTCTGCCAACAAAAAGCAAAACACACCAGCCAGCCCAGTTCCGATTACCATATTTCACGTGGCTCTGAATATGTATTCTTCTGTGTTTTAATGAGGAACACTGCCTCCAAGTCAAGGTCAGAGTAGAGATGTATTACAGTGGCGAGACCTCGCTGAGATGTCGATGGCGTGTGTAATTCCAAATGAAGCTTCCTCATTGATGCGAGCCCGGGTGAACATTGGAGTTCAATGCGCTGGCAGCCTGGAGCACCGTGAGGCTCAGTTGTAATGAACTGCGCTATCCAGACTGACTCCGAGGTGACCTGACGCCGGCGCCGCCATAATACCATACCATAATAGCATCCCAGGCCGCGCTGGTTCAGTGCCCGAAGTGGAATGTTAAACTGATAAATTGGTTTGCACCAAAGAGGTGGTCCCAAGGAGATCAACAGCTTTTTTTCTCTCTTTTTTTTTCTTTTAATCGCTGCGAGTCACAATTACTCTTAATGGTGTTGACTGTCATTGAGAAGGATTTCTTGTGAATAAAAGGTAGGCTAATCTGTGATTCACATATCCTCCGAGCATAATTGCGACACTGATGTAAGACTGCGAGCTCTCGGTGTGCTTATTTATCTTAGATAAAGGTTCTACGGACAAATTTAGTGGTGTCCTGGGCATTAGCTGTTATGAATTGTTTTCAGGGTATTTCCATGTCCCTCACAACACCCTCTCACAGAAAGTTTGCTGACCTGATGATGATGCTAAGGACTCTAGCATAGTTCAAATGAACTGAGCGACTATTAAACCAGATTCAAGGAGAAATGACTGAATGACTGGAATGACTGGCCAGTCAAATACAGAGGAGGACAAAGACAAGTAATATCTGAACAGTTTATCCATAGCAGCATGAAACACTGACTACCTCAAAAGTTTATCCATAGCAGCATGAAACACTGACTACCTCAAAAGTTTATCCATAGCAGCATGAAACACTGACTACCTCAAAAGTTTATCCATAGCAGCATGAAACACTGACTACCTCAAAAGTTTATCCATAGCAGCATGAAACACTGACTACCTCAAAAGTTTATCCATAGCAGCATGAAACACTGACTACCTCAACAGTTTATCCATAGCAGCATGAAACACTGACTACCTCAAAATGGGGTAAATCTTTTTTATCCTGATAGCACAGAGTATTAAGAGGGGTTGTTAAAAGCCTGAAATGGAAGGCTTGAATTTAGAAGTGTGTTTTGTTTTGTTTTTCCTATCAGATGTATTTTGTATTTCAGTCTCAGAGGCTGTGTTTCACAAGGGAGAAGACTGGAACATTGGAGTGCTTTTGTAATGCTATCATATTTAGACAATAGTGTGAGAGTTTATCTTACCAATAACCTTGAGTGTAGGCATTTGTAATAACCGTGTGCTAAGAGCTGAACCTCTGAGTGTGCGCATGAATACCGTCAGTAATGTACACTAATACTGCTTTATACAACTCAGGGAAGAACACTGCACAGAGCGTGGGTGTAAAATGGAGTCATCACAGGTTAAATCACCCATCAATCACACACACGCCTCTGTTTGTCTTGTGTCTGGGAAGCAAAGCTGCAAAGCTGCAAAGCCAACTGTTTCTTGTTGAAAGTATCAGTGTGTGTCTGTAATGGTGCTCATTTAACCAGTGCCACTGGCTCCTCTTTTGCTGTGAATAGTTTTGGCTCAGGAGTACTGAAGGTTAGCAGTAAGGTGTTCTAAATGATTGATTGATTGATTGAAAATCTTTATTGACATGATGTATTTTGTACAAAGGATGATTCTTATATGAATAAATAAATAAATAAATAAAATGGCTTTGTACATTATCAGTCAAAAGGATAAACACAATAAAGCCACAGGGCTTATTTCTATTGTGGTCCTTAAAATGTGTGCATTTGGTGGTGTGTGTCAGTGTTTGCAGGTGTAGGCATATGGTGAAGGCATATGTCTTAAAATGAATGTAATTAAATGGTGGTGAATGTCTGTCAATCCGTGATCAAATCGTATGTTAGACATAGAGTATTGGCCTTTAAAGAAGTACAAGTTTAACCCAAGGCTAATTTACCACCAGCTGTGAGAATAGAGCTTCTTTAAATGGTTAGGCTATTCAAAGCTTGTCAAATAGCTAGCATTATTTTGCATATTCTCCAAAAGAGCAAGATCCATAATAGTATCCCTACCCCCCATTATTTGACCCTATAGCAATGTCCTTACATCATTATAGCATGTCAGCGTTTGACCCTATAGCCACAGCTGTTACGATGACGCATTATTTGGGGAACTCGTACTAGAAGCCATAATTCGTGTCACTGTCTTCAGTGGAAGGCAAAATAACTAATTTAGTCTTCATTATGCACTTGCTTCTCCCGTGGGTCAGGGATGGAGTCTGCTGGGGATTGGTCTCGCTGATCCCGTGTTGGTACAATCTTGTGGCCGGAGGATGAATGAGGGGTTGACCCCACACTGAAGTGACCTTTTCCTCCGAGCGGAGCTCTGGTGCACGGGGGCTGCTGCAACCCCCCCCCCCCCACCCTACCCTCCCCCCTTCTGCTCTCACTTGTCTCTGTGGAGCTGTGCGTCTGACATTTTCTACCGGCTCCCCATGAATCTCAATAGTGATTCACTCTTCTCCCACTCACATAGCTCTCTCTCTCCGCTATCTCTCTCTATATAGAGATTGTGCGGGAGAAGCAAGTGCAATATATATTTCTCTCTCTTGCTCTGTCGCTCTCTCATTCTCTCATTTGTATGCATGGCCTCTCTCTCTCTCTAGCCCCCCCCCCCCTTCACACATCTCCTTCAAAGGCTCACACATACACTAACACTTGTAACCTCTCCATCTTCAAATATGAAATGTGAAAAGAAATCCTCATATTTTTCACAGTCTCACAGGTTCTTTTTTGACTTTGCCCCTCTCTCTAATTCACACACACACACACACTGTCAAACACACGCACACACACACACACACACACACACACACACACACATGCACTCTGATTCTCTTTCTCTCTCCCTCTCTCTCTCTCTCCATCTGTGTTCATAAATAAATGCATCTGTTTTAGTCTCTGATGATAGCCCAACATTCCATCTATGAATCTCTCTCTCTCTCTCTCTCTCTCTCTCTCTCTCTCTCTCTCTCTCTCTCTCTGTCTCTCGATGACTCCACAGCTGGGAAAACAATCAATTGATTGTGGGCAGAGTTGTCTGACTGTATGTCCTCCCCCCCGTTCTCTCTCCAGGGCAGAGTTGTCTGACTGTATGTCCTCCCCCTGTTCTCTCTCCAGGGCAACGTGACCTTCTCCTGTTCGGGGCCCCAGCTGGTGGCCGCCACCTTCCTGAGCTCGGCTAGCAGCTTCCTGTCCCTGCCGGCGCCGCCGCCCACGCCTGAGGGCCTGTCTGTGCGCCTGCAGTTCCGCACGTGGAACGCCAACGGCCTGCTGCTGTCTGCCCACCTCGCCCAGGAGCCCCAGCACCTGGTCCTGCAGATCAGCAGCGGCCGGCTCCACCTCACACACCGGACCAGCGCACTCAAGACCTCCGAGGTGTCGGCCGGTAAGGCCAGGCAGGAGGAGAGGGGGGAGCCCTGCAGTGGCAAAAGGTTCCTAAGTATTAGCAGGCCTTTCAGTGTCAGCAGGTTCTGCAGGTTCAATAGGTTCCTTGATGTCACCAGGTTCTCCAGTGGCAAAAGGTTCCTAAATATTAGCAGGCCTTTCAGTGTCAGCAGGTTCTGCAGGTTCACTAGGTTCCTTGATGTCACCAGGTTCTCCAGTGTCTCCAGGTTTCCTAATGTCACCAGTTCTTCTGTGTCAAGGGGTTATTCAGGTTCCTTAATGTCACCAGGTTCCTCAGCTTCACCAGGTTCCTTAATGTCACCAGGTTCCTCAGCATCACCAGGTTCCTTAATGTCAGCAGGTTTCTCAGCTTCACCAGGTTCCTTAATGTCAGCAGGTTCCTCAGCATCACCAGGTTCCTTAATGTCACCAGGTTCCTCAGCATCACAATATTTAAATGTCTCCTGTTCTTCAGTACATTGTCACTGATTTAGGATATCATATGGTGATGCAGAGTTTACTGTACAGTATGTGAGTGTTATGAGTTAGAATGTTATGTGAGATATGAGGCTAAGAGGCTTTGCGGTGTGGGAGGGTGAGTGGAGTCTGACCAAAGCCATCATTTAGAGAGGGCAGGCGGGAAAACAAGCACAGTGTCAGCTCCCTTCGCCTCCTTTCTGTTTACATATGCTCTGGTGGGCACAGGGAAAACAAATAGTCATTTGTATAGCTTTGCGTTATCTCTGTGGCCATAAAGCGCACTGTGGATTAGTTTTTTGCCTGCCTTCCTGCTAATCTGCCAGCAGGGTGGACCACGCACACAGTGGGGAGCCTACCTTTACAGGCTTAGTCTGACATCTGTGTGTCCTGACCCAGTGGCTGGACCTGATTTGTAATGTGGGACAACAAGGATGGTGGGAGGGAAAGACAAAAGAAGGCTACTCTTCATCTGTTGACTTTTGCAGCTCACTCTCCCCCCTGCTCTCTCATCTAGCTCACTCTCCCCCCTGCTCTCTCATCTGATCACCTGAGAGCTCACTCTCCTCCCTGTTCTCTCATCTGCTCTCCTCCGATCCCCTTTTCTCTTGTCTCTTCTCTTCTCTTCTCTCCTCTTCTCTTGTCTCTTCTCTTCTCTTCTCTTCTCTTGTCTCTTCTCTCCTTTTCTCTTCTCTTCTCTTCTCTTCTCTCTTCTCTTGTCTCTTCTCTTCTCTTCTCTCCTTTTCTCTTGTCTCTTCTCTCCTTTTCTCTTCTCATCTCTTCTCTTCTCTTCTCTCTTATCTTCTCTTGTCTCTTCTCTCCTTTTCTCTTCTCTTCTCTCCTTGTCTCTTCTCTTCTCTTCTCTTGTCTCTTCTCTTCTCTCTTCTCTTCTCTTGTCTCTTCTCTTCTCTTCTCTTCTCTTCCCTCCTTTTCTCTTGTCTCTTCTCTCCTTTTCTCTTCTCTTCTCTTCTCTCTTCTCTCCTCTCCTATTCTCTCCTCTCCTTTCCTCCATCTCCTTTTCTCTTGTCTTTTCTTCTCTTCACTGTTCTTCTCTTCTCTCCTCTCCTGTCCTCTTCTCTTCTCTCCTCATATTCTCTCCTCTCCTCCCATCTCCTTTTCTCTTGCCCCCTCTCCTTTCGTCTGCTCTGCTCTCCTCTCGTCTGTGCTCTTGCTGTCCTCTGCCACCTGATCCAGGTCTTTATTAGTACACATCAAAAGCAGATCTCCCACACCAGTGAGTGAGTTGAGAATGTAGATGATTTAATTACAGTGGGTCACGAGCGCCATCCCTCCCCTCCTCCTCCTCCTCCACCACCCCCATCCTCGGGAGGTGGCCAGCAGATGGCCTGCACAGAAGGGGCCGCAGACACGCAGCAGTCGCCCACGCCCTGGGCGCCCTTCACTCCTAGGGCCAGGATTAATTAAATCAAAACTGATAGATGCTTTTTTGGCCCTTTCACACCACAAGGTCCACTTGGGTGAGGTGTTAATCATCAGAGAGAGAGAGAGAGTTTTGATTTATCTCTGTGCTCACTTTAGCAAGACGTGGAGACTCCTGAACTTTTCTTAGATGAAAGCGTCACTGTCATGCCACAGGGGAAGAGATATTTTTATAATAGTTGCAATGCACAGGTGCGCAATTAGATAAAACACAGGTAATTCCCTTTGATTTATTGGAGCGTTCACATTCTTCACACATTCTTCATGATCAACCAAAAAAGAAAAACACATTTTCCATCATATTGTTCCTCTTGAGAACCCTGTGCGCATTTTCTTTACACACACGCAAGGCATTAATTACCCTCAGCTGATCATTTATGTTCTAATTACACCGAGAGCTTATTGGAACCAAAGAGGGTTAATCTCACATCTGCCGGGAGAAGTGGGAGAAACTGGGATTGGGGAGGTGTGTGTGTGTGTGTGTGTGTGTATGTGTGTGTGTTTGTGTGTGTATGTGTGTGTGTGTGTTTGTGTGTGTGTGTGTGTGTGTGTGTATGTGTGTGTGTGTGTGTGTGTGTGTGTGTGTGTGTGTGTGTGTGTGAGAGAGAGAGAGTCTCCTGTGGTCTCGGCTCACTGGAGTGCCGTCATGGCTGCCGTTGTGTCTGCAGGCCAGAGGGTGAATGACGGGCTGTGGCACTCTGTGAGCCTCAGCACGCGAGCCATGCAGATCACCATGACACTGGACAATGAGCCCTCCTCCACCATCCTGCTCCAAGACCAGCTGGAGTCAGGAGACCGCTTCTTCTTCTTCGGAGGTGAGCTCGGGGTCACAAGCCCAAAGGTGTCCGTTAACCCATTGACCTTGTCATCCTGTCATGATTTGATGCCAGGTGGCAGGAGCCACACTTGAGATGAATCTCACTGGTCTTTGGTCTTTGGTTTGAACAAGAATAAATGAGTGGAGTGGTGGAACTTGTCTCCCCAGATAGAGTAGCATAGCTCTGAAACTGAAGTGTCTGCAAAGCTTTTGAAAACCTCATTCAGTGTGCTTTGTAAGCTCTGGGAACAGTGAAAGCTAATGAGCCTACTCAGCCTACTAGCCTACACTAGTACTGTTGCAAATAACAATGTTTAATTAATCAATTTATCTGTTGATATAATAGTCTAAATCCAAGGTGAATCTGCTTGATCGTTTACAGAAAATACCCCAGATATATTTTACACAGTAATATTTCCTGTCTCTGGGAGGAATTTCTTTATGTAAACGTATTCATAGGTTAGCATAACGTAATTTACAAAGGCTGTTATTATGATGTTGCTTTTTCAGTACACAAACAGCTGTTTTTTTTTTAATATACTCACACATGCGTTCCCACACACACGCACACATGCACACACACACACACACACACACACACACACACACACACAAACACAAAATTAGTCCAAGGGAAGTAATACTCATACAGTACACTAAGACTCTTGCTCTTATATCTGTATTAGTGAATATTTGCTTAAATGGACTTTAGAAGATGACCGCTTAAAACTTCATAAGCATCTTTTCCAAGAAACTGTGGCAGCCCATCAAAAGTCCCATCTGTGGTTTATCTGTTGACTACTGCCCACGATCCAGACAGATGTACAGCACAAGAGTGGCTACTTCAAAATGTATTTGCAGGCAAAATGACAGTCAGAGATATGGATTAATAAACTGCAGTAGTTCACATGACCATGGCATGACCATTACTGTAAGTTTGAATATGCATACATGTCAACTACTACGGTGATGTGAACTGTGATATACTAAAAATATATAGTATTTATCTTTATAGTATTGTTCTATACAGTTCAGTCTAAATTATAACTAACTAATAAGCATATAGCTTTATCTTTAGGTTTGAAAGTCTATATGACATAGAGTGTACACTTGTTTCTGAGAGTTAATGTGTCACACAGTGTTTTATGCAGCATGTTGGTGCTTTCAGGTTGTCCTGCGGATGATGGAGACTGTACCAACCCCACAACGGCCTTTCAGGGGTGCATGCGTCTTATCCTCATCAACAACCAACCAATCGACTTCATCCTTGTGCAGAGAGGCAGACTGGGAACTTATAACCAGCTCCAGTTTGACATCTGTGGGATCCGTGACAGGTACGATGGCGAGAAAGATTGGATGAAGTGTGTGACATGGTGTGAATTGGCGAGAAAAAAAAAGTGACAGTGTTAGGCTGGAATAACTCAGTGTTCATACTTTTCTCCAGCACAGAAAAAAAATGGCTTATTTAGAAAAATGTTCCAAACTTCCTGGGTACACTTTGATAGTAAAGTTGGATGTTGCTGTCCACTCCCAATGAAGTGACCCTCCCTCCTCCTCTGCTCCACGTTTATTTTCAAGCTTTCGCCTATCGAGCCAACAAGAAGGACGGCACCAACAAAACAGCCTAATTAGAGAACGCCGACATCTATCCGTAAGACAGCTTAGCTTAAAGCCGCACTAACAAGCGTCCATATACTTCACCTCCTCTTGCGCTCCCATTACTGGTGACAGAGATCATAAGACTGATGAGTTTGATTACCGGACGGATGCCCACTATGACTTCCCCTCAGCTTCCAGAGGCCACTGACATCCAATGCAGGACAGAACTAACAAGTGTACGTGTGTGTGTGTGTGTGTTGTGTGTGTGTGTGTGTGTGTGTGTGTGTGTGTGTGTGTGTGTCTATCCCTTCATTAGCGCTCGAGCAGAGTTAGGTGGGTAATCAGACAGACAAGGGGAAGGTCAGACCATTAAGAACAGGGCGTTTGGCAGGGCGGAAGCAGACGGGAAACAAAGTGCTGAATCAATGTCGCACGTTGTGGCTGGGTTTCCTGTGGCTGGGTTTCTTGTGGCTGGGTTTCCTGTGGCTGGGTTTCTTGTGGCTGGGTTTCTTGTGGCTGGGTTTCTTGTGGCTGGGTTTCTTGTGGCTGGGTTTCTTGTGGCTGGGTTTCTTGTGGCTGGATACAAAGCCAAAAAAGCAAAAAGGAATACCTCCTGGCCACTCAAACCCATGATCTTGGGTGACATGCTTGATTTCACTGCGGCTTTGCCGTGCATAAACAATAAATCAACAGGTAAAGTAATTGGGTGTTTTACTCTGAAACAATGCCAAGACTTTTTTTAATTAACTCACAACAGCGTTAATTTATGTTGACATTGGTATGAAAATGAAATGTAAAGCTGCAGCAGGAGTTGTTAATCATTTTTTACAACGGAGGTTACAGTAAGCCTTCCCTTTTTTGGGTCTGACCACTGATGATTTCTTGACATCAGCCATCATCCCCATGTCGCAGGATTACCATAATTTCCTTTGCCAGTTCTCTGATCTCATTTCTTTTCAGAGTCAAATTCATCGTTTTTTCCCCCTCCTTTCTCCTCTTCCACCCCTCCATCGCCTTAGAGCTGCATCCCGCTGGCGTGCTCCAGAGATGTGTGTGTGTGTGTGTGTGTGTGTGTGTGTGTGTGTGTGTGTGTGTGTGTGTGTGTGTGTGAACACGACAGGACCCCTCCGTCGCCACCACTCCTACATCATTCATGACCAGCTGTCATCGGCTGGGGTCCTGCCTTGCTCGCCTCGCCTTTGCGTCGATTGCCCACTCCGCAGCATGCCACTGCCACGGTGTGCTGTGCCATGCCACGCTGTGCAGCGGCAGCTTTAGCTCACCAGCTGGACTGGCAGGGTGGCGGCAGAAGCCACTCGCTGCCCACACTCTCGCGTACCCCCCCAATCTCTCCATCCACCCGTCTCCCCCAATGGGCAGGGGCACAGGCCTGGCCCCTGGCTGCCGCATCTGCTGAGGGCTGGGACGGGCAGCAGTGGAGCAGGGCCTGGAGGAGCTCAACTCCCACTGTGCGGCTCATCTCCGCTCCTCCTGCCCATCACGTGGACGCCTGACTTCCCATCAGGACCTCAAAATGGCTGTTTCGTTGCTACAGTACTGCTTTGGTTGTTGTTGTTGTTGTTGATGTTGATGATGATGATGTCTGTACAGCTTTTCCCAGTAGATCATGTTCTGCTTAAAAGCATCCACGTAAGCCGTGGTAGTCAAACCCTTTTAGTCTTAATCAGAATGTGTGATGTGCCTTTTAAGAATAGAGTAGAGCTGCAGCAAGAAAAAAGGCCTAGCAGTAGCTCATTTGCCTTGCAAAACTTGACAAAACTGACATCTTGGTATTAAAGGGGGATGCTTATAGTGCAGTAATTATGTTATTATTTGATTTTTGATTTCCAGTGATTTATGGATTTGACACCAATCAACATAATTGACACGTTGCACCGTTGCAGTTTAAGTATACATAGTGTTAACTCCGATGCTGCACATTAGCTTGTCAGTCACAGTGGATACTCAGTAACCTCTAAAACTTCATCACCCAGTTTACAGCCAGAGAGACACTTGCACAGGTTAGACACTGTCATTTTATGGCCAAGCGAAACTGGTGTCTGCGTCTAGCGTGAACTAGAAATAGCGCAGTGATAATTAAACCATCACTCGACACATTAGCCATGCCACAGCCAGTCGGCCAGCCCCTCTCCACAGTAGTTTAATGGGAGCCGAAATAGCTGTGGTTGTGCATACAGCCCTTCATAAAGCACCGCTCCCGAGAGAGACAGAGAGACAGAGAGAGAGAGCACATAGGAACAAAGGCTTCTGAAATAATATACCTGCTCCTAAAAAGCTTGTAATTGCGAAATTTAAGGAGGCGTGATGAAGGCGCTATTAATCAAATGGTCTCCACGCGGCCTTCTCTCTCTGGAGCAGTTTAAAAGTGCAGGTTGTTTTCAGCAGATTTATCCCCGGTGTTTGTTTGGGGGGGGGGGTATTTATTTGTTTGTTGTGGGGAGGAGGCAGAGAGGGTCTGGTCCAGCAGTGTTTAAAAATGAGAGACTGTCCTACCCGTGATTGACGGATGCACCACTGCTTGTCTAAATTCATGAAGAGTAAGAAAACAAGTTGAAGCACTTCTGCTTGAGAATGACTTGTTGACGCAAGAGGATTATATGCAACATCAAAGCCGTCTGCAGCAGTCACTGTGGCTATTTGAACTGTATCCAGCCAGGGCATGTCTTTGTCTTATGTAAGACTTTGTAAGAATCATCGCTCAAAGTCCAGATTGTCGGCCACCAGTGGAAAGCTGTCTAAGACCAGACGATCAGACATTTAATGGCTCAGTATTCTTTATTTTTTGCCATTTATTGGTAATAACTCAAAATAAGATTAAAATATAGTGGGCTTTTTATGTCTTTTATGTTACCACTTCATCTGTCCACAGATGTTAAACGTCTCTCTTTGAAACTTAAGTGTCATGAGTAATCCAAAATTCGTGTCTTACTTCTAAGGAGAGATTAGTGGAGAAAAACGTTTGTTTCAGAAAAAAAAAATACTGCTGTCACAGGAATTTCAACAAATGTCAGTTTGAGTCGACTCTCTGTAACTCTCTTGACATTACAGTACAAGGGAGTCATTTTGAACCTTTATACTGTATGCAGATTTATTCACACTTCAATTTAAAAGTTTCCATACTGTCAGCAAATGTTTGAAGTTGCTTTTTGGCCTTAACCGTAAAGGTAAAGGAGAAAGCTTGTGCATTGTGTTGCAGTCAGACTGTTTCACCACTGGGTGCTGTGGATGTGAGAGAAGATTTTGGTCTGCCTCCCAAGGGGCCCATATTCCACTATATTTATAGTCAGCAATTTCTCCTCCTCCTCCTGTTTCCTATTCTATTCTGTTTCATTTAGCATTCTTGCATTTTGCCCCATAGATATCTAAGAAGTGTTTCAAAGTTCACTGTGACCAAAGAAGAAACTAAACTTCACTAATGTCAGACTAAATATGGGGCTTTTAAAATAGTTTAATAATCTTCAAAAGACAGGAACTTTGAGTGAACTTTGAACTGGACAGAGCTTTTAGTGAGTAAGCTGGCATTGCGCAGCATTAGTCATAATATGGTTCAGCATCCTTAATAAATTCTCATTTCATCAAAAATGTATATAGTGTGAATGATATTAAAACTAATGACCATACATCAATGCATACATTGTCCAGTAAACCCACTCTGCTCAGAGCTGGAGCTTTATCAGCCTCACTCCTTATCTCCCCACCACAGGTGTCTCCCCACCTTCTGCGAGCATGGAGGCCGGTGTTCCCAGTCCTGGAGCTCCTTCCAGTGTGACTGCACTGGGACTGGTTACAGCGGAGCCACCTGCCATAAGCGTGAGTCCTCCCGTCTCTGCCTACGATGTGTGGTACAATAGGTCCCACAGGGCATCTCTGTCATTACTGAGATGTTATTGCCATCAGGGAGGGTGTTAAAGTTGATGGGAGAAAGGTAAAAAGAAACATGTAGTTGATTTATGGGAGTATTTATGTTATATTAATTGGCAGGAATGTTCTTTCATAAAAACCTTAATGTGGTTGTGATTATTTTACGATAAATTGATAGCGATCTAAGACGGCTCATTTTGGAGCAGCTCTCTGAAGTTTCTAAAGCCCTTTAAGTGTTTTTTAAAGTGTAAATGAAAGACTCACCTAAATTTAGGGTTTTTTCTCAGCTACTTAGTGCCTGCCCCCTAAACACTTTAACACCAGAAAATCAGCGCTAATTGACTTCAACATTTCCATTAGCATTTGTTAAAACTTAATTACCAGGAAACTAATATGGTAGCCCATATGTCTTTGTAACCTCAGGGATCAGCATTCATAGCATTTCCTCTAAGGTGCTGAGATAATGTTCAGGGCTAATTTTAGTGTGTCTGCTCACAAATGTACACTTTTTTTCTGTTTTTTTTTGTCCAGCTATCTACGAGGCGTCGTGTGAAGCATACCGACTAATAGGCAGCTCTTCAGGCTACTTCTCCATCGATCCAGATGGGAGTGGACCACTGGGGCCCATGCAGGTGTACTGTAATATGACAGGTGAGAGGTCTAATAAATCAGAGAGCACATATTCCAACTGTCATTTTGCTCTCGTGTGCTTTACTTTTTTCTCTTTTTTTCCTTTCTTTTTTTTTGCTAGCACATCAGCAACAGAGGATTAAGATCACCATAATCATAATCCATAAATTTGCAATCTATGATAATCCTTTGTCCATAATCTATGATATTGAGAGGCTTTATTTTAGAGTAAAGGACTGTTAAACTCAAATCCATATCAAAGCTTAAAGGGACCAGTATGCCATGCCAAGGAAATGGACTTAATTTCTCACTGTCTTCACTTTTATTTTTATTAATACATGTTAAACAGGCTAAAAGAAACATTGGTGTGTCAATGTCTGAGATCAAAAAGGTGCAAATAAATAAACAGTATACCTTCAAACTAGAAAGTCATGGTGTAGATTTAGCCTGAGTTTGTGTGAGCTATGAAGTTTTTTTAGTGATAGAAAAAAACTTTTTATTAGTCTCTAAGGCAAAAGTTTGATGTTACTTTGTTTTGAGAAAAAAGAAAGCTTCACAACAGACTTCAAACAGACATTCTAAGATTTCCCTGACTGAAAGCTTTTTCCAGATCCATGAGATTTCTTCAAATATCTCATTCAGTCATTCGGTATTATTTTTCAGAGGCGCACACACACAACCCCCCACTGTAGGTCAAACATGGTTTTTGGTTCCTGTCTTCCAGCTAGGTTTGAACAGGCCTTAACCAAGTAAGGCCTGTAGTAAGCCCCCACAGCAAGGGTCAATCCTCTAGCCTGGAAGCTTACATTATCAAGCCAGTGCTTGCATAACAGTTCTGTGTGTTGTGGTTGACCCCTGCAACAAGGACAAGAGTGGTGATGATGATAGACATAGAAACTATGGCCACTGACATCCCTGCTTATAAGATGACTATACTTTGTGTCAAACATGGAACAAGGTACTCTTAGCACAGTAGATAACAGTGAAAATGAAAGCACTGCACTTGTCTCATATGTGTCATTGGGTATTCTATTCTTACCACATTACTTATTTAAATACTCATCTTATAGAAGAACATATAGCAAGAAGGTGCATTTAGGGTTAGCGCTAGGGTAAGGAAAAGGGTTGTCGCTAAAAGGCTACTAAAAGTCCTTTATAATTACATTGAACTACAACCCTTAAGAACAGCTGACTAGCTAGTCGCAGCTGTTAAATAGCTGAGAGTCTGAAGAGAAAGTGCTCACCGAGCCATTTTGATTCAGCTCGTGTCTCAATGGAATGTGCTGTGAGAAGGAGGATGAAGAGAGCTAGCGTGCTGCTCTACAGTGCTCTGCATGCAGGGAGGGAGCCAGCACCACTCTGCCCAGTACACAGTGCTCTGCATGCAGGGAGGGAGCCACCACCACTCTGCCCAGTACACAGATTGGTTTTAAATCTCTGTGCGATGCACACACCCTACTGCTAATGCAACAAGAAAGTATTTGTCGGCAGGTTGAACAAGTACTTTCATTTCAAAATGAGACAAGAGAAATTGATTATCACACAGTTAATCAAAGCTTTGGCCATATATTGTTGCACTTTGGAAACAAGCATTTGACAACTTCCGAACTTCCGTGGCTGCGCTTATTTTGAAAAGTGTTAATCTTACACCTGAATTTTTGCTAACAGGTTGATGATGATTTTGTCATGGAATTGAGCAAGTGTTGATTATTTGTCTTGCAGAACAAAACGTGTGGACTGTAGTTCTTCACAACACCACAAATGCCGTGAAGGTTCAGGGCTCCACCCTAGCGAGGCCACACGTGATGCAGTTCAACTACAGTGCCTCACCTGACCAGCTCCATGCCCTGGTGGCTGGCTCAGACCAGTGTCAACAGGAAGTGGTGTACCAGTGCAGGAAGTCCCGCCTTTTCAACAACTGGGGTAAGTCCTACCAACAACATTTGATGTCTTTCCATGTCTTTCAAGATGGAAAAAAATGTGGTAATGTCACCTCTCCTTGGCTTGATAGGATACCACTGAGACTTCGAGCAAACATATTCAATGTGGCAGCTTAGTGTGTGCACCGGGTCCTTCAAAACAAAGTTTGTGTGCCATCACCCAGGGGACTGAGAGAGTCACACCAATCATTAGACTTCCTCTATTGTCTCCGCTTTTTCTACGCTGTGGGATGGTCACGCACAGGATCTTAATTTATGAAAAATTGATGAAGCTCTATCCCTCCGAGGCAAGCAAAACGTGCCACAGCAAACAATAAAGCAGTGTATTATTCCCAAACCGCCGGGTCATTACGAATAGGAATGTGCTTTATTTATTTTTTTCTGCAGAGCTGTGGATCTGAAAGAAAACATAATTGGGTTTTTTTTATTGTTTACTGATATCTACATGAAAAACCTTTCTTGTGGATTCAAATAAGCTGTTAAAAAATCTTTTGTTTTTGGGTTAAAGTAATGGTCACGTCTTGTAGTAATGTGGCTGCCTCTTATCCTGGTTAGGGTGGGAAATAGGGAAATATATCTCCTGCAACTTGTACTTACAACTTAGATGACTCCACACTCACACATATCAGTTGGAACTGACAGTGTGAAACAAGTGTAATGTAACAAAGACAAAAACAAGGAAAACTGCAATAAAATGTTGAAGCACATTCTGAATGCCTCAAGGGTGTTGCACATTTATGAAATAGAACTTACTCAGTTAAATGTGCACAGCCTTCCTTCTTCATTTTTTTTCTGGCTGAAGTCCCAGAACTTTCTCTGATGTCACTGATTTATTTGGACATATCTTGATAGCTTCATTTACTGTATAGTAGACTTTTTTGATGACTGTCCAAATGAGCTTGGCAATTAAATATCAGTTAGATAGCAGTATGTGTTTGATAGGCGTTGCCTCTGCTAACAGATGAACTCCCTACTGTAGATTATAAATTAAGTGCTAATCAGATTTGCTCATAATTTAAGACCTTTCTTTAGTTATCGTTTGGAGAGCAGTGATCACAAACTGAGAATAAATCTGCAGTGTCATTTTTGAATGCAAGCAAAGCATTTCATAATGTAATGGTAGATTGCACAAACATAATGGCAGCTGATGTTCAATTATTTGACATGTCATGTTACCATTGTTGGTAATTGTCACATGTTATTACACTGTCATCATAACATCATAATCAAAAGTGATTATTACTGGTGACACCACATTGTTATAAGATGGCTGCTAAAGACAGGGTTCAAGTACAATGTTAACCCCAGATCTTGGTCTTACATGCAAACATATCGAAAATCAATGATCGTAGACAGTTTTGCCAGCAGTTTTGTCAGCAAGTGGTATGAGAGAGAGCGCATAAACAAGGTGACAGGTGGAAACGTAACCAATGAAAATATACCAAAAAAGCATGTAATAAATATGTAAATTCACTTACATAGTGGTATTACCTACCCAGTGCACTGACATGTACCTGTCCACAAAAGTATAAAGATCATAAAACTCCATTCAACCACCTTGGAGGCTAGACGCTATTCAGCATATTTCTGCTGCAGTGTGGAAATATGGGAAGGCACCAGCCTCTGGTGCCTCAGAGCTCCTACAGATGGGCCAGTGCATTTTAGGGCCCTATTTTTAGGGACGCTACAGCAAGCTCAGCATCCCCTGCCCCACCACCCTGTATGCGAGACAATCCTTTATCAGCACATCGAACATCTGCACTGCAACTTTGTAAAATGGCCACTGTTAGATTATTGTATGGACTGCAATGTAATAAATGGTCTCTGGCTCTCTCTCTCTCTCTCTCTCTCGTTTGGGTGTGTGGGCGGGATAGACGGTACGCCTCTGTCCTGGTGGCTGGACCGGAGCGGTGAGAAGCGGACCTACTGGGGCGGCTTCCTGCCCGGGGTGCAGCAGTGCTCCTGCAGCCTGGACGAGCGCTGCGTGGACATGAACTACTTCTGCAACTGTGACGCCGATAGAGAGACGTGGTACGCATCGCAGGAACTCGTTGCTCTTCTTTACTTTTACAGTTACATTGTTGTACGCAATGAAGTGTTGGAACATCTGCATGAAAGCTACAAGGTTTAACGAGGTCTATAAGTTTTATAGCATGCTTTTATGATCACCCTTTGAGTTATACTGGAGGACACGTCGGCTGAACACCAAAGACCATGAGGATTCTTTGAGTAATAGGTATTTACATTTTTTGCAGGGTGAATGACACAGGCATTCTTTCATATAAAGACCACTTACCCATGAGAGAGATTATCATTGGAGACACTCACAGACCAGGGTCAGAGGCTGTCTATAACGTTGGACCTCTCCGCTGCTATGGTGACAGTAGGTGATCGGTTCTTTTTTTTAAATCATTAATTTAATTACAGTTGATAAATGAGAAGTTCACAACTTTGTCCTTGGTTCTCCTGACCTGTGCGCCGTGCTGAATACCTGTGAAACTGACCTGTGCGCCATGCTGAATACCTGTGAAACTGACCTGTGCGCCGTGCTGAATACCTGTGAAACTGACCTGTGCGCCGTGCTGAATACCTGTGAAACTGACCTGTGCGCCGTGCTGAATACCTGTGAAACTGACCTGTGCGCCGTGCTGAATACCTGTGAAACTGACCTGTGCGCCGTGCTGAATACCTGTAAAACTGACCTGTGCGCCGTGCTGAATACCTGTGAAACTGACCTGTGCGCCGTGCTGAATACCTGTGAAACTGACCTGTGCGCCGTGCTGAATACCTGTGAAACTGACCTGTGCGCCGTGCTGAATACCTGTGAAACTGACCTGTGCGCCGTGCTGAATACCTGTAAAACTGACCTGTGCGCCGTGCTGAATACCTGTGAAACTGACCTGTGCGCTGAATACCTGTGCAACTGACCTGTGCGCCGTGCTGAATACCTGTGCGCCTGAACACACCTTACATCACCACTCAAGCGTCTGCCCTTTTGCCCTCTGACTTTTCTCCAGGGTTTTCTTTTGTATTTCTGATTTTAGTTCTTAAACTATTATATAATGTGCCAGGTTTCTAGTAAATGCATGTCATGCATATGCCAGACAAGTGCATGTGGGTTCTAATTCTGCGAGACCGCACAAGGCTTTTGCATTCCCCTTCGACTTCCCTCGCCACAGTAACCAAAGTAAACACATGCTAATCGAGCAGCCTGCAGAGCTACATCCGCCTTTCCTTGATTTCTCAGTGGATCTCAGTGCAGTGATAAGATGTAGCTCACAATAAACTTCTAAACAATAAACAGAGAGATCAATAGGCACCCGGCCCTCATAATATCTGTGAATGGCTTTGCCAGCAGTTGGATTTCTCAGCAAGGAGAGCAAGGAGAAGTTTATGTCAGCAAAATATTTACAGTGCTTTTATATAATAAATCACCCGATGATTACCATGTGCCAGATCCTTGTGTAAATAAAATAAATTAAATATTAGACCAAGGGGTTATTACTAATATAGGAGGCCCATGGCTTCATTTTCCCTGGAAAACAAAAGGCCACAGAGGTAACCACTTCAGAGGTAACCACTTACTCTTACTCTAATTGAGCCAGGCTTGCCCCTAACTAATCTAGGCTCTTGGAATAGCCCCTGGTGTGCTATTACTGGAGGAAGACATGGATGTATGCCAGTTGTCCCAGAGTCAACATGGAAATTGTGAAACATTCTCCTATTTCCACGTAGGATCATTGTGGAATGCGGCGTCCTTCTACCAGGAGTCATCCTACCTGCACTTCCCCACTATGCAGTCCACTCTAAGCGTTGACATCTCCTTCTACTTCAAAACCGGCGCTCCCTCGGGAGTCTTCCTGGAAAACCTCGGACTCAAGGACTTCATAAGGGTCCAGCTCAGCTGTGAGGAGCATTCCTTTGCTTTCTTGTTTGTTTGCTTTTGGTCACAGACAAAAATC